>NC_133384.1:40103365-40151061 GCF_049309525.1 Garra rufa
GTCTGTGTGTGTGTGTCTGTGTGTGTGTGTGTGTGTGTGTGTCTGTGTGTGTGTGTGTGTGTGTCTGTGTGTGTGTGTGTGTGTGTGTGTGTGTGTGTGTGTGTGTGTGTGTGTGTCTGTGTGTGTGTGTGTGTGTGTGTGTGTGTGTGTGTTCAGCGGGGACGTTCTCACTCCAGACAGTCCGTGTTGTGTGTCCGGTGCGGGGAGTGACTATAGTGCGGACGTCGAGTCTTCTGCTGTGGAGGCCGATCAGGAGCTGCCAGATGAAAGCGAGTGAGTCCTCTAGATCTACTCTGTGCAAAGTTTGAGAACGCTTTTTATTCTTGACTTTTTATGTTTAATTATAATGATACAGTCTTTATAAAATCAGCATGAAATCAAATGTATGTTATTGGTCTTATTGTGAATGATTCATCCATGTATTTGTTTGATTATTTTAATAGTAATTCTGACCTTGTAATGTTCATAATGTGATAATGTCTAGTGAAGCATCAGATCTGTGTGTGTGTGTGTGTGTGTGTGTGTGTGTGTGTGCAGGTGTGCGGTTCTGTCGTCTCAGAGCTCCGTGTGTTGGTGCGGTCCGTCCGTCAGCGGCGCGTCTCCTCCTGTCATTCAGGTCACTCATCTGGAACACTGAGCGTCTCTCCTCTCGTTTTTTTTTTTTTTTTTTTTTGGTTCCCCTGTGCGGCCGCGATGGAGGATGCACCGTGTGATCTGTTCACTGGCCTCGTGTTTAATGGCATCCAAAGAGAGACGCGTAGCCCCGACACGAACACGCCGCACGACGACAGGAAGCAGAATCACCGACAATCAGCGACACACAGAGACTGATATCGGCCGCCGCCGGAAGAGCATCTCTCTCTGTTCTCAGGGTCACATCGATGTTTTAAATGTTTGTTTTGAGGTATAAATGAGCGAGGCTGACACACCTGACTGTGTTTGTCTCTGCTGGGCTTCTCCACGTGTCGTCGGTTCAGACGGATCACGGCCGGTTCCTGCGCTCCTCCGTTTGGATTCGAGGCGTCTCACGGTCGTCATAATCGCTCCGTGCTCGTTCGAGCTCTAACACTACTAGCGTGAGTTTTTAGTTCCGTTTTCTGCATCACAGAAAGCCATATTTAGTGCCGATCACAGCCGAGGCCTAACGCTCCCGTCTGCGGCGGGACACATCGTGCACTTTACGGTGCTGAGGGATCATGGGATGGTTGCTTCTACACTACTTGATGAATCACGTCGAACACCATGTTAAAGCTTCGTTTGAAGCCGTGTGCCTTCCTGCAGAGTTTCACTAATGACACGGTGCCTTGCCTCTTTCCCTCAGCAGAGTTTTATGTATTTAAATGACGTACATATTCAAATTTGCTTTCTGTAGGTTTTGCCTGGGTTTAGGTTGTTTTTTGGATGTTTCAGAATGTCTCTCCATGTTTTTTCTTGTTTAATTGATCAAGTTTGTACTCAGCAAAAGGATCTGAGATGATATACAGCAAGTAGATGAAGTGACGCAGCGCCGATCTTGCCATCGACTGTGATTTAAACTCCATTGTTCTCTATTGTCTTCAGGTTTACAGCAATATCACGGATGTTTGTGTCTGTCATATGTTTTTCAGTTTTGATGATTCCAACAACAACGGTTATGCAAATATAGCGATGATGTTCAGAGGACTGTGGATGGATTGAGAAATATTTTTGGTGGTGGATTTTTCCATTGTTATGGTCTTTAAAAATGTATTTAACCAAAAAATTTGTGTCAGAAAGCTTTCAGTGGAGATCTGACGTGAGTCTCTGTGAATCAGGGGTGCTCAACTCCTGGAGATCTACCTTCCTGCAGCGTTCAGTTCTAACCCTGATCAAACACACCTGTCTGTAATTATCAAGTGCTCCTTCAGATCCAAATGAATTGGTTCAGTTGTGTTTGATCAGAGCTGGAGCTGAACTGCAGGGAGGTAGATCTCCAGGAACAGGGTTGGGCAGCCCTGCTGTAAATAGTTGATGGATACAGTGTGAACTGTGAAGTTAATCTCGTCACTTTCTGTTAATGATCAGAGATCTAAAACTGAGCTGTAAGAGGAATCAAATAAACATTTCATTCAATTTCACAATAAATCTACATCATCAATACTGAAGAACGCTACAATGTGTAATTTTTGTCACTTTCAGATACTATTAAAACTGTTTTACAGTGAGTAGAGGATCACGACTCTAGAGCGAACAAGTGTTGGTGGATGTGTTAGTATTGATGAGTGAGTGAGAGAGAGAGAGAGAGAGAGGGAGAGAGAGAGAGAGAGAGAGAGAGTGAGTGAGAGTCAGTAGGAGGCGCGTGCTCAGTTCAGTTCAGCAAATAAACATTTCATTCAATTTCACAATAAATCTACATCATCAATACTGAAGAACGCTACAATGTGTAATTTTTGTCACTTTCAGATACTATTAAAACTGTTTTACAGTGAGTAGAGGATCACGACTCTAGAGCGAACAAGTGTTGGTGGATGTGTTAGTATTGATGAGTGAGTGAGAGAGAGAGAGAGAGAGAGGGAGAGAGAGAGAGAGAGAGAGAGAGTGAGTGAGAGTCAGTAGGAGGCGCGTGCTCAGTTCAGTTCAGTCGGTTTGAGCCGCAGTGACGCGCCGCAGACCCGCAGCGTCTGGTGAGTTAAAGTATTTGTCTGATTAGTTAACCGTCATTGACCAGTTGAACACTTTTTACTGTAACTGCGGAGTTTGACGGTCGCTATGCAGGTTTAAATGTGAAAATGGCGGTGCGGCTACAGGCCTGATCCAGATTAAACCTGATTACTGACAGACACACACGAATGCGTGTGTGAGAGACACACAGGTGTGTGACAGGACAGTGTGACGGTCACAGCAGTGTGTGTTTGTTAGCAATGACACTTTATTTCTCGTTGGATCGCGTCAGAACGGCGTTAGCCTTGACGCTAATGTGTTAGCCTCTTAGCATGAGTGTGCGGTTCATCGGCGGAATATTTACAGTTTAGTCGCCGAATTGCACAACAGAATTGGATCCACTAGGCCCGGATTCGCAGTGATGAACAATTAACGAGTTTGAGACTCATTTGCGATCATTTGTGGGTCTGTGGACTCCGTAACGGGCGGCGGAGCGGCGCACACCGGTAACAGGCCTCAGAGACACCGATAAACACATAAACATCTCTGGACCAGCGGATAGACAGCTGATTATAAACGCTCATACACAGATATCAGCAGCACACTGACACACCATAAACACTTATATAGACACATTACTTCAGAGAGAAATAAGTTATGAACACTCTGAGATTATAATCAGACATTATATCAGACTGATCACGTTCACTGCAGCTGAACACAGTTGTGTTTTAGAACTGCATTTACTTCTGAAAAATGTAGGTAGCAAAAACGTCATTTACATGAAATCTGCATAATGTGTATGAAACCAAGCCAACATTGAACTGAATAATGACAGTATGGTCTTTTGTAGTGCAGAGTGATGATTATTAAATCACATCATTGATTCTTCTTTTCCACTTCAATGCTGTGAAGCTGAGTTGAATCAGACTTTATGGTGTAGAAGTAAAGGAGACTTGGCCGAACTGAGCTACTAGTTAATGCACTGTAGTCTCTCTAGTGGACACTAACAGCTCGTCTGACGTCCTGCACAATCACACCGACTCATGTGAGTCTTTGACAGATGTTGATGCTGTTTCTCCCATCAGCCCTGCGGTCGCAGATACTCGTACGGTACGTGAATGTCTGAAGCACAGACTCACCGCAGACCGGCCGATTCGCACGCCACCGTTCACCAAACTTGAACCTGATGCTAAATTTGATAGGGATGTTTCTCCTCCACCGGACGTCCATGAGGTGAAATTCAAAGAGATGAGTCAGTTTTGCTGGCAGAATTTGGTCACGCGAGGGCAAACGTGACCGGAAGTGTCGGCTTCATTCTATCTGTATGTCCTTCATCCGTCTGTCTGTCCTTCATCTGTCTGTCTGTCTGTCCGTGTCTCATGGACGGACCGGAGGTTAAGCGGATTAAAGTTGCTGTGATTGCAGCAGGTCTTCATGACTGGAGCTGTTTGTGCTGATGTGAATGTCTTGTGTTGCAGTGAATCATGGCTCACAGTGACGGCTGAAGGAGCACAGGCGTCTCACGCACATCGATTGTGAGTTGATCTTATTTCATCAGATTCTTTATTACGTTGGATGGTTTGGGGGTGACGAGGTGCTGATGGGTTAGTCGGTTGTGAATCGGTTTACGGGGGTAATGAACTGCAATATTTTATTTCATAAGGTTTCCTGAGGTCGAATTTTCAGTTTTCTACCCTGATTATAGCCCTCTGATTCAAACTCTTTGTGTGACTGTTACTACATTTGTACTGTTACAGATGGTGAGATGAACTAATGGTGAAAAGTGTTTATTACAATATTATATTCAGATCTATACTTGTGAAATAATTTCTCTGAATCTGGAGATCCAGAGTTTGTTCTTCAGTTTCAGCAGAGACCGGCGTTCAGTTCGGCCTCATCTTTAGAAACTTCTCGTCAGTCTGTGGAAGTTTTGACGCATAAAGCTAGAAATCCAGAATTATTCAAAATGGCAAATGCAGTCGCAGTGATTATACTGAGAAAAAACAAATCCCATTTTCCATAGCAGTTTTTTTTTTTTGACTGATCTGAATTTTATTGAAACAAGCCTTGTTCACTTGTTTTGTGGACATGAACAAACTATTTTTTAAAAAGATAAAACGTCTTTTGATTAAAGCATTCCAGTTGTATACGGTTTTATAATAATTCATATATTTTATTTTAATATTACTTTAATAAACGGAATAGAAAACTGTTAAAAAAGGGAATGAGACTTTAGACTCGGTGTGTGTGAAGATGATAAATGATGTTAGTGACGATTAGGTCGTGGGACGATGAGCTGAGCATGTGTTCATTCAGGTCCTGTAGTTGATGGAGTGTGTCGTGTGTTTGAGGTCATGGCCACGGGTTCCTCCAGAAGCGACTGTAGCAGTAACGTCAGAGAACGCTCCCAGCTGCACGCCGTCGGTAAGATAACACCAACAGGAACAGGAAGTGACATGTTTTCTTCGGATACTGAGTGTGTGTCTTGTCTGCCTGTGTCAGTGTCATGTGCCAAACTCAAGAGGAAGAAGAACTGGTTTGGAACGGCCATCTACGTGGAAGTGACGTCAGAGGGAGAGAGCAAGAAAACCGCCAAATCCCACAGCTCATCCAACCCCAAATGGGACGAACGTCTGACCCTGTGAGTCCATCTAACCAACGTACACTCGTACAAAACTGTGCTGTTCATGAGTGTTCAGGACTAATGGCATAAACTGCTTAAACTAGTCTTACAAGTGAGTCATCTAATGACTAAATGACTTTTTCTGTAAGACTGCTCTTTACTTTAAATCAGTTACATAAAAAGGTAGGACTGATGAGTCTTGGGCACGCTGACTGTTAACATCACTGCTCCAACTTTAATAGTCAGAAACACAATTTGCTGCTAATTTACTGAGATTCTCTGTTGCAGCTTTTTAATTAAGTTTGCATTTTCTAACAAAATAGAGACTAAATAAGAAAGCGAATCGACATGCTCAGCTGTTTAGTGCTGATTCTGACGGGCTGCTGTCACAGGCGTTTAACGTGCTGCTGATTCTGTGTGTCGCCGCAGGAATATAACGCCGCTCTCGCAGCTGGATTTCAGAGTTTGGAGTCATCACACGCTGAAGGCAGACGCTCTGCTGGGAAAAGCCTCCCTGGACCTGAGCGGGACCCTCCGGAAACATGAGGGCAAATGTACGTCTCAGCACCCGTGACGCCCGCCGTTTGCTAGTTTACACACGTCAGAAACATTATTCGTGATCAGACAGATTATGGTGTTTGTGCTGTTTAACAGGAAGAGCACTAGCGTCAGCTCAGAACTCAGTATGAAGCTCAGAGAGATTAGTGTTCGGTGTTGTTGTTGTTTTCAGTGGAGAATGTGCGGGAGGTGTTGACGCTGACCGTGGACGGTAAGAACGGAGTCGTGTCCACCGGTGAACTCACAGTCTTCCTGGACGGGCTCTCGTCTGACCCGCAGCACATGCACAATGGAAACTCAACCACTGCGAGCAGTAAGAACACCTGCACTTTAATCTGACCTCTGACCTCCAGCTCTCCGGCTGTCTGTGTCATCTGTCTGTCTGTCTGTCTCCAGAAGTCCATCAGAATGGCGATGCTTTTCATGAGAACCCAGACGAGAGTTCTACAAGGACACAGAACAGGTGAGAACCTGCAGGATCCTGGTTCCTCATGACACACGTGCAGCTCATGTGCCAAGTGTTTCTATCATTAGTAGGGATGTAACGGTATTGTAAATACCGTCGGACCGCAATAGCAAATTTTTTCGATACTACCGTGGTCGCATGACTCGATAAAACCATAGGTCTTCTAAGAAAAGTTTGCTCAGGCGAATGGAGCGAACGGGAGGTAGCGGGAACTACAATTCCCATCAGCCCAGGCGTGGCCATCATCCTTTGCGGTCTGTTTCCCGCCCCCCTTGAACGTCAAGTTCATTTTATTTTCGATATAGCGCCAGATCACAATAAAAGTCATTTAAGGTTATCTTTCCTATAGAACAGGGCTATACATTGTTCTTTTATTAAACAAACTAAATTGCCTCGTGTTATTTATCTTATTTACACGAAGGCATGTCATTTCTGTCTCTACACTGTCACGCGTTTACAATGTCTCCTCCGCGAAAACACGGACGGGATCGCGGACTCCATTCATAAAAACCGAATTTACTATAGCGCGAAATGCCAAGGAATTTGTCGATTATTGGATTAATAAATCAAAGTTGGTCTGTCACTTAATTCAAATCGCGATATGGACTAGTGTCTGTGAAAACTGAAATGCAGAAAGACCGTTTTAATATGAATCCTGCATGTTCCGTTTGCCTCTGTGTGTATGAATGGAGGAGACACGTTTTTTTTTTACTGAAGCACGCGTGACGCTCACGCTAATTTTTGGCATTTGCATCTCACATGAACAGATGAACTCAATCTCCAAAGCTGCTGTGAGTGTCACTTTTACCGTTTCATTTGAGAAAACTAGCATCATATCATACTACGGTATACACAGAAACTTTACGGCAAACTGTCAAAATAAAAGTACGGTTTAACATGTAACAGAACAATATTAGTCCTGTATTACCTTTGTACAGTATAATGTAGGTGTTTATATATTCCTATTTAAATAATTTACATAAAACAATATATATGATAAAAAATAAATATTACAACAAGATTAACCACTTAATTGTAGAACAAAAATACTACAATTATTATTTAAACGTTTTAAACTGAATATAATTTTTCTTCCATGTATTGATTTTAACAGTAAACCTCTGTTTGTTTGCCAAAAATTAAAAGGGTTTATTTTTCATTTGATTAAAAATAAATGTTTATGCTTTCATTTGATTATCAGAAAAATAAAAACACACAAGAATTTCTAAAAAAAAAAAAAAAAAAAAAAAAAAGCAAAAGATTGTTGAGCCCTATTGTTCAAAATGTTAAAACAGAGAGTTTTGGACTTATTTTTCCACTGAAATGAATGTTTTCGTTATTACACAAAGTAGGCTAAAGTACTGTGAAAAAAAAGTAACGTGGTTACATGGTTTAATAATTTTTTGTTATTAAAATTGTTCCTGTTTCTGTAAAAAGTTCCTGTTTCAAAGTTTACAGATAGATGGCTTATTTGTATGCCATTGATATGTTCAGTGTTCATGTAAACTGTTTAATAAACACTTCTGGTACTTTTTTCGAGTCTCTTCATTAGTTTTGTTTTTCCTGTAAATGATTCAATAAATACCGTACCGTGCCATTCATACCGAGGTATTACCGTACCGTGAAGTTTTGATACCGTTACATCCCTAATCATTAGCGAAGTAAATATACGGTTGGCTCAGTTATGCACCGTTACTAACGTGATTCTGCAGATCTGTGAACGGCTCAGACGGACTAGAGAATGAAGCTCCGCCCACCTCATCTGCCAACAGTGAGCTTAGCCCCTCCCCACTCCTCAATGGAGACAGAGACTCCTCCCCCTCCCACCGAACTCCGAGTCCAAAGGCCACTCCCACTCCGCAGCCCTCCGGCACTGACGTGAGCAGCGCAGCCGGTGAGAGTCGCACGTCACGTCCTGCTGCTCGTTTCCTGTAGATGTCGCAGAATGTTTTTTGCAATGATTGTCTTGAATAATATTTCAAAATAAACCAGATAAATGATTCTAGCAGTCCATCTGTATGCTTTGGCTGATTGATGTTAGGGTAAGAATAAGATCATTTAACCCGAGTCTGTCTGTCTGTCAGTGAACGGCGAAGGATGTGAGATGTCGTCTGCGGGTGATAATGAGGACGCTGCCGCTGCTGATGTTTCCTGCAGTACTTCCTGTACTCCTGCAGGTGGAGCTGCTGCCGCCGCCGCCTCATCATCACCACCCTCCTCTTCCTCATCTGTACTGGCCACCACACAGACCGCTGCTGCCTCCGGCTCCGGCTCCAGCCCGTCTGCACCTGATGGAGGAAAACCACGACAGCAGCCGCCTCCAGCCGGGCCAGAACCGCTACCGCCCGGGTCAGGCTCTCTCTCTCACACACACACACACACACACACACACACACACATACATACACATACACACACACACACAACACACACACACACACACACATATAATGTTACGCATTCCGCTGTAATCTGAGTGAGTGTGTGTTTTCTCAGGTGGGAACAGAGGAAGGATCCTCACGGCAGAACCTATTACGTCGACCACAACACAAGAACAACAACCTGGGAGAGACCGCAGCCCTTACCGATCGGGTGAGACGCCTAACGCCAAACACACCGCGGCTGCTTTGACTTCAACTGCTGAAATAGCAGAAGCGTCTTCAGAATCTTTCTGCTGTCTCAGTTCAGAGTTTGAGTTGACGTCTGAGCGGCTTGAGCCACTGATCGCTGTTTTTGACCAGAATGCTCATAATTACAGGGCCACAGGCTGGTCAGGTTGCGCAGGCATCATGCATGATTCTCATATATTAGTGCATTAACAAAGAGAATTAATTGAAATCTTTAATCTTGGAAAAAAAAACATAAATCTGATTTCAGAATGAGCACTTTGGAATTTGTAGTACATATGAGGCGTCTTACTGAAATCAGATGATGGCCGTGCAGTGGCTTCGCTCTTCCAGTAGTTTATTATAGATCAGTGGCTCGACGGAGATGCGAGTTTGTGGCGGGGCTGATGGAGGAGTGTTCAGTTAAAACATTTAAAACCATATTAATGTCACTTTACTAGAGAGTGCAGTGCAGGTTTTTAAAGCAGGTGGATGCGTGACGTGGATCTGTGGGCAACAGTGGAGACTCAACAATGGAAATGAAGTGTTGCATTTTTTGTATTTGTACAAATGTGTAGTAACGTTAATCGTGTTCCTTGTTCGTGTTGTTGGTGACTGACTCTCGCTGTCTGACCGTAGCTGGGAGCGAAGGGTGGATAACCGCGGCAGGATTTATTACGTGGATCATAACACGCGCACCACCACGTGGCAGCGGCCGACGATGGAGTCTGTGAGGAACTTTGAGCAGTGGCAGTCACAGCGCAGTCAGCTGCAGGGAGCCATGCATCAGTTCAACCAGAGATACCTCTACTCGGTACATTGATCATTGTTTGTGATCGTGATTAACTCATTTACACAGTGATGCTGTCAGGGTCAAAGTTCAGCTGTCCTCTCTGCTCATTCTCTCTCTCTCTCTCTCTCTCTCTGGTGTCATCGCTCTGATGGGCTCTTAGGCGTCCATGATGTCTGCTGAGAACGATCCTCTGGGGCCGCTGCCGCCAGGCTGGGGTAAGTTAGCGTTCACTGCTGGTTTACGGCACACGTGTGGTCCGTCTGTGAGAGTGAGTGTGTTGTGTTCGTGTTCTCAGAGCGCCGCGTCGACACCAACGATCGCGTTTACTTTGTCAATCACAACACAAAGACGACGCAGTGGGAAGACCCGCGAACACAAGGGTGAGTGAAGCTCATGGTGTAACCTCTCTGACTCTTCAGATCTCACTGCGTGACTCTCATTACGTGTGTGTGTGTGTGTGTGTGTGTGTGTGTGTGTGTGTGTGTGTGTGTGTGTGTGTGTGTGTCTCTCTCTCTGTGTGTGTGTGTGTGTGTGTGTCTGTGTGTGTCTGTGTGTGTGTGTCTCTCTCTCTCTCTGTGTGTGTGTGTGTGTGTGTGTGTGTGTGTGTGTGTGTGTGTGTGAGTCAGGCTGCAGAATGAAGACCCTCTTCCCGAGGGCTGGGAGATTCGTTACACCAGGGAGGGCGTGCGCTACTTTGTGGATCATAACACACGCACCACCACCTTCAGTGATCCGCGGACGGGCAAATCTGCCGTGTGAGTCAATCAATCTCACACAACTTGTGTTTCCATCCCTAAAACATTAGCGTATAAAACACTGTTTCCATCCCATGTGTTCAAAATTAAATTGTCACTTTTTTGGAAGCTGGCACAGAATATCAGTAATAAAACAATAAAGAGTTTCTGCCTTTTTTACTCCATATTAAATGTCTAAGAGAGTGCCATAACAAAAACTGTCATGTGATTTATTCATCTCAAGTGATCGCATACGTTTTTTTATGCGCATTTTAGGATTTTAATGTGCATCTTGGCGTTTCCAACACAAAACATGGATGGAAACGTAATGCCATTACAGGCGCTGTGTTCTTCTAATGAATGTTTGTGTGTCTCGCGCAGCACTAAAGGTCCACAGATCGCGTACGAGCGAAGCTTCAGGTGGAAACTGGCGCATTTCCGATATTTGTGTCAGGTAATGCTAGCTCAGCTCTTCAACACACATGAAACATGCGTGTATGTGTTTTCCAAACATGTTGTCTGTGTGTTCGCAGTCCAACGCTCTGGCCAGCCACGTGAAGATCACCGTATCCCGACAGACGCTGTTTGAAGACTCGTTCCAGCAGGTCTGAGAAACACACGTAGCAGAAGCTGCAGTCAAGTTCAAGTTTCTGTCTCATTTACTGGTTCTGTTTTACTCATTACTGTAGATCATGAACTTCAAACCGTATGACCTGAGGAGACGTCTATACATTATCTTCAGAGGAGAGGAGGGACTGGACTACGGAGGCCTTGCTCGGTACGACACGCACAGGGAATGAAACACTCGGCGTACGGAACGCGCACGTGTCAACCGCTGTTTAACTTGCCTTCGTGTGTCGGTGGTTTGCAAGAACATTGTGTTGTTTGTGAATGTCGGATCATCTCAGGATCTGCTGAGTTTATTTTCTTACTGACATCAAAGACTTCAGATCATAGGGGCTAGGGCTGCACGATATATCGAAAAATTATCGTTATCGCGATATTAGTATACGCGATATCAGTATCGCAGAGAGTTGCGATAATTGACATTTAATTTATGTGCCAAACATTTGTGCGTTGCATGCGTAGGTTGTCCTCATTTGACCAAACAGATGGGGGCTTACTGTCTTTATACCCGCCTCCTAAGTAGGTGCTATAATGCTATTGGCTAGAACGGATGAACAGGTGAACCTGGTGGCTCAGAGCAGAGGATGAAAAATAAATACGGCAGGAGTATGAAGGAAGAAAATGACAGCAGCGCTGAACTTTTGCCTAAAAAGAACTGTACAGGAATCAAAATTGCCACCGTTTATGCTCCCAAAATTTAATCTGCACAACCTCAAATTATATTTGCGAGCATTTGTGCGAGTGCGAGAAATTGTTGTGGTGCGACCTAGTTTCATTTCTTTACAAAACTTTCGCTAACCTAACTACTGCACAGACTGCTGTGAGCTGATGCGTTCGCCGTTCTCTCCAACATTACATAACCATTTAAACTTAATCAGTATTGTTACCTTTAATGAAGATTTGAGATATTAGCCGTCTTCCTGTCACTGACAATGCGCACCGCTGAACTAGGATCTGGACGTTTTTTTCTGAAACCTCTGTTCCGGATTTGCACAAACTGCATTGCAATTAGGGGTGTGTGGTATGACGATTTTTGATTGTGGACAGTACGCTCTGCACTGCCGAGAGTTTCGCGTGATCCTTAAAACGAAACCAAAAGTAAAACTCATAGGCTACGCGCATTTAAAAGCAATTTTAATACCCCACGTTTAGAGAGCGCAAATTAGGCTAGATAAAATATCTACGCTGTTATTAGAATGTGGGCTATAATAAGTTTTGAAGTTGTCTATAACTCTGTATCATACTTGAAAAAATTTGGTCTCTATATTGCACTTTGAATATTGAAAGAGTAGTCTACTTTGAATATGGCTGCATTTATTGTCTATTTTTTGTTATTTATACTGTAATTTTTTAAAAATTTTATTCTGAGGCTTTCAGAAACAGCCCATTTGATTTGCCTGGCAATTGGAATCAGCCATGAAGAATAAAGATCAGTGCATTACTAAAAAGAAATTGGGTGCTCCTAATTTTTTTTCATGCTCCTAACTTTTTGAAGTTTAATGGTAATTTTAATAAATTTTGTTTAATAATATGTTTTATTAAAAAAAAAACAGGCAAGGCAAGGAAATATTTAGTTTAAAAGATGCTCTTACATGTAAATAAAAAGTAATGTTTGAAAGCAATTCATTTTGTGTTTGCAGGTCTATGGTAACAGCAAACCAGAAATCAGAATATCTGCTGAGGTTTTAAGTCATTCATAGTGTTTTAAAGTCAAAATTTTTGCAACTTCCTTGACATAAATTATTATTTTTTTAATTAGATTTAATTCGGATGACAGAAGAATATCTATTACCTGTTTATTTTAGCATGATCATTACATATATAAAAGATTTTAAAAAATAGATAATAATAGCAATAATAATTAAAGCATTTCTCTAGGGAAATGAAATATCGTTATCACAATATTCAACACCAATATCGCATATTTCCCCAATATCGTGCAGCCCTAATAGGGGCCCAAACCTCTGAAAGAAAAGGGTCAAAAATCAAACTTGACTGAGGAGACATAGGCCAAAATATATGTTGCATTATATTCAAATGATATTATATTGCAATGTATTAAATTTGTAACATTTTTAAATAAATTATCATTTTAATCTTTTTTTTTTTCATTTAGTTCACTGTTTTGATTTGAAGCTGTGTGTGTGTGTGTGTGTGTGTGTGTGTGTGTGTGTGTGTGTGTGTGTGTGTGTGTGTGTGTGTGTGTGTGTGTGTGTGTGTGTGTGTGTGTGTGTGTGTGTGTGTGTGTGTGTGTGTGTGTGTGTGTGTGTGTGTGTGTGTGTGTGTGTGTGTGCAGGGAATGGTTCTTCCTGCTGTCTCACGAGGTGCTGAACCCCATGTACTGTCTGTTTGAATACGCCGGCAAGAGCAACTACTGTCTGCAGATCAACCCGGCGTCCACCATCAACCCCGACCACCTGTCCTACTTCTGCTTCATCGGACGCTTCATCGCCATGGTAAGTCTCACACACACACACACACACACACACACACACACACGTACATCAGTAAAGCTGAAGTCCGTAGACCAGTCGCTCATTTCTGTCTTTGCAGGCTCTTTTCCACGGCAAGTTCATCGACACCGGCTTCTCGTTGCCGTTCTACAAGCGCATGCTCAATAAGAAACTGATCTTGAAGGATCTGGAGTCAATAGATCCTGAGTTCTACAACTCTCTCATCTGGATCAGGTTTGTGTCTGATTATTATTAACCATCCTGACCTTTTGAATGTGAAAAACAGCTAACGAGCACATCGTAGCACTAGAGTTCCTGTCTTCAGTTTTCACAGATCCATGACCTCGAATGATGAGGTCAGAGGTCACAGTAAACATTTCTACGGTCTGCTGTCAGAGATCCCTTAGACTGATCGCCGCTCATGTGATTCATCCGCAGAGACAACAACATCGAGGAGTGCGGCTTGGAGATGTACTTCTCGGTGGACATGGAGATCCTGGGCAAGATCACGTCACATGACCTGAAAGACGACGGTGCCAATGTCCTGGTGACAGAGGAGAACAAAGAGGAGTATATCGGGTAAGACCGCGGCGCCTCACGACCCTTGTTAGTGTCAGGTGTAGCTGTGGACTGATGGTGTCTCCTGTCCCGCAGACTGATGGCTGAATGGAGGTTTTCTCGTGGCGTTGAGAGTCAGACCAAAGCGTTCCTGGACGGCTTCAACGAGGTGGTGCCGCTGCAGTGGCTGCAGTACTTTGATGAGAAGGAGCTGGAGGTGCGTTCGTGGTCCGTTTTACTCGTCTGAACCCGTCTGAAAGTGCTGTCGGTGACAGGACGGTTCTGTGTGTTTGCAGGTGATGTTGTGTGGCATGCAGGAGGTGGATCTGCAGGACTGGCAGAGGAACACCGTCTATCGTCACTACACTCGCAACAGCAAACAGATCATCTGGTTCTGGCAGGTGTGCAACACCTCTCTAACTTCACTATTGTATCATTTTTGTGCTTAAAGATGGTTAGCGAAAACCTGAAATGTTTATTGCAAATAATTTGATTTTGGCAACACAAATTTAAAAAGTAAAAATATATACAGTATCTCACAAAAGTGAGTACACCCCTTAGATTTCAGCAACCACTTTAGTACATCTTCTCAAGGGACAATACTATAGAAATTAAACTTGGATATATTTTAGAGTAGTTATTGTGCAGCTTGTATAGCAGTATAGATTTACTGTCCTCTGAAAATAACTCAACATACAGCCATTATTGTCAAAAAAGCTGGCAACAAAAGTGAGTACACCCTAAGTGATAACAGCAGTATGTTGTTTAAAGCCACATGACCTATTCATCATGTTTATGATTTTGTCTGCTTGACAGAACCATGCAAACTTGTGTATCTTGTATTAGAGCAGTTCAAATCTGGTGCTTTAAGTACAATTCTCTCATACTGACCGCTGGATGTTCAACATGGCATCTCATGGCAAAAACTCTCTGAGGATTTGAGAATTAGAATTGTTGCTCTCCACAAAGATGGCCAAGTCTATTAGAGGTTCAGCAACACCCTGAAACCCAGTTACACTACAGAGGTCAGGGTCACACAGAGGTTTTCCAAGATGGGTCCCATTCGGAACAGGCCTCGCAAGGGTCGATTAACAAAGTCGAGCACTCGTTCTGTGCGTCAGGTGCAGAACCTGGCTTCAAAAAACAGACGCATGAGTGCTGCCAGCATTGCTTTAAAGGTTGCAGAAGTAGAAGGTCAGCTTGTCAGTGCTCAGACCATACGCCGCACACTTCAACAAGTTGGTTTGCACAGGCGTCGTCCCAGAAAGAAGCCTCTTCTAAAGCTGGCTCACAAGAAAGCCTGCAAACAGTTTGCTGAAGACAACCAACAAGAGCATGAATTACTGGAGCCATGTCCTGTGGTCTGATGAGACTATAAGATAAACTTGTTTTGCTCCGGTGGTGTCCAGCACGTGTGGCGATGCCCTGCTGAGGAGTACCTACAGTCATCATGGTCTGGGGCTGCATGAGTGCTGCTGGTTCTGGGGAGCTGCAGTTCATTGAGGGAAACATGGATTCCAATATGTACTGTACATTCTGAAGCAGAACATGACACCTTCCCTCCAGAAACTAGGCCGAACTGCAGTTTTCCTAACCCTAACCCCAAACACACCACCAAGATGACAATTGCCTTACTGAGGAAGCTGAAGCTGAAGGTGATGGGATGGCCAAGTATGTCTCCAGACCTGAACCCTATTAAGCTCCTGTGGGGCATCCTCAAGCGTAAGGTGGAGAAGCAGCATGTGTCTAACGTCCATCAGCTCATGATGTGATTATAGAGGATCCCAGCAACAACCTGCAGCTCTGGTCAGCTCCAGGCCCAGGATGATGAAGGCAGTGCCAGATAACAATGGTGCTAACACAATATATTCACACTTTGGACAAGTTCACTTATTGTGTACTCACTTTTGTAGTACTCACTATTGTCATTATTTTGACAATTATGGCTGTATGTTGAGTTATTTTAAACAGGACAGTAAATCTATACAAGTTGCACATTGACTACTCTAAAATTAGGGTTGGGCATCGAGAACCGGTTCCAACTTGGAACCGTTTAAAAAATAACGATGCCATTGGAATCGTTTAATAAAATTTGTTTTCGATTCCGATCATCGGTTCCAAACACGCAAGTTTTGGTTTCCATTGTGGCCACCGTATTTCTGGAAATGCTTGCCGCGCGCTTGTTCAGTTGCAGCTATGGAGCACGGTAAGCGGCGCTCAAAAGTGTGGCTTTATTTCACACTAAGGGTGTACTCACACTAGGCAGTTTGAACCGTGCCCGAGTGCGTTTTACCACCAAAGCGCGGTTCGTTTGACTAGTGTGAGTGCTCGTTTAGCCGGCCCTGGCCCGCTTGGAAGAGGTGGGACGGTAAAGTTGGACTCGGGCGCGGTTAGCATGCAGTGTGAGCGCTAACCGTGCTGGAGCACGGAACAGGACGCGTGATGTCGCGTTTTTGCGAGGTAATCAGCGTTTTTATAGTCCATAATCAAAGCTGCAAAGTCCTTGCTGCACTTCAGCTGGTACCTCGCAAACCTCCTCATACGAGCAGCACGATTGCGCGAAAATTTTCGTGCCACAAATGCGATAGACATGTTTAACGATAGGCTGTGGACAACCGCGGAACAAACGACTCAAAATTACTATCCACAAAGTAAAAGAGCGATGGACTAAATTGCGTTCAGCGAGAGCGCGCTCTTCCTGTGTTTTTACATGCAACACATGTGACAAAATGATATCTTGCACGGGAGGATGCACTACGAATATAACGAAACACCTACGCCTGCATGATGTACAAATTAAGGGGTGTAGCGTGTTTGACGTGCTGCGCAGGTCCACTGTCTCATCATGCACAGAGAGTCCAGACCAGGGTGCAAGTTCTGCATATATAAATCTGTTTTTGGGCTGGTGCAGAGGCATTCCTAATTTTCTCCTACATGGGCTGCAGCTCCTAAAACTAAAACTCATATTGAATCAAAATAAAATTATCCTCTGTGAAATCAAATGAGCCTGTGACATGTTTTGACTCCAGCCCACAAAGAATCGGAATTGAGAATCGAAAAGAACCGAAATCGAAAGGAAGAATCGGAATCGGAATCAGAATCGTTCAAATCAAAACGATGCCCAACCCTATCTAAAATATATCCAAGTTTCATTTCTATAGTATTGTCCCTTGAGAAGATTTAAAATGGTTGCTGAAATGTGAGGGGTGTACTCCTTTTTGTGAGATACTGTAAAATAAATCATTTATTTAATGAACTAAATTAATATTACAATGTTTTTTTAAAGTATTACATATACTGTTGCAATATATAATCCAATATATAATCCAATATATAATCCAATATATAATCCAATATATAATCCAATATATAATCCAATATAGATCATTCTAATAATAAATCAGTATATTAGAATGATTTCTGAAGGATCATGTGACACGTAAGACTGAAGTAATGGCTGATGAAAATTCAGCTTTGCATCACAGGAATAAATTAAATTTTAAAGTATATTACAATAGAAACCATTATTTTATATTGTAATAACATTTTGCAATATTACAGTTTTTTTCTATATTTTTGATTAAATAAATGCAGCACTGATGAGCAGAAGAGACTTTCTTTAAAAACATTACAACTCTAACTGACCCCAAACTTTTGACCGTGTGTGTGTGTGTGTGTGTGCGTGCGTGCGTGCGTGCGTGTGTATATATATTTTCTGCTTAGTTTTGAAGCAGTATGCTAATAGACTTCATAAGGTTTGTTTTTTCTGGAACAGTCTTGCATTGGGCTGAGCAATACATTAATACAAGTTCTGTTCACATTGATTCTCAAGGTCTAACAAACATGTTAATGTTAGTTAACGTTACCTAACCCTGTCAGTGCTAAATGAATTACGTGATGACGTTTTTGGCCGTATCGCTCGGCGCTAGTCTAACAGCACGTGGGCTATAAACACACTTTTTACTTCAATATTTCTTTCACCCTTATTTATATTTAAATTAGATGTCTATTAAACGGGGATAATTTGACCTGCTTATTATCTTTCATGTTGAAGCGATTTCTATTAGTCGTTTCTACAGTATTTACAGACTGAACTGAAAGAGGAAGCTGGTTTTAAAATAATCTTGTTCTGCTGTGTCTGTGTGCAGTTAGTGAAGGAGGTGGATAACGAGGTGCGTCTGCGTTTGATGCAGTTTGTGACGGGCACCTGCAGACTTCCTCTGGGCGGCTTCGCTGAACTTATGGGTGAGTCTTCAGTCTCTCCAGCCGTTTCTCTGACATCCAGTGAATCCATTCAGAGCCTTCAATAAACGTGCAGAACGGTCATCTGTTTATTTCCCTCGCGCGTGTGACCCGGATGCATCTGAACCCTTTTCTTGCGATTCTTCATCCTCCAGGAAGCAACGGACCGCAGAAGTTCTGCATCGAGAAGGTCGGCAAAGAGACGTGGCTGCCCCGGAGTCACACCTGGTGAGTTTTTTAGGATGAAACTAGACGTCGCAGGCAGACGACGTTCACGACTCACTTGTTTTTGTCTGTTGGCAGCTTTAACCGTCTGGATCTGCCCCCCTACAAAAGCTTCGAACAGCTGAAAGAGAAGCTGCTGTTTGCGATCGAGGAGACGGAAGGTTTCGGTCAAGAGTGACGAAACGTCTTTCTCCTTTACGGCGACGCGTCAGCCAAGTCAAACAAAACCCTGAAACTTGCACAGATGATTACCAATGTAAATAAGCTATTTTGTCATTTTAAACCAAATCTTTATCTTAAGACCTCATTTAGCGATCTTCATAACATGATTCCCCATGAATATGCAAGCGTTCGAGCTTTTCTGATCTTTTCAATGCTGATATCTATATACAACAACGCTTTGTTTTATTCATTTGGCGGGTTTTTAAAATGAGCCTGAAAAAAAAACAACAACATTAGAGAGATTTTATAGTAGAACTCAAACTTATGGCTCTAGTTTTATAGAGCTTTTACAGAATGATTGTAGAGTTTGATCAGGTGCCTGGGGTTTTTCTTTCTTTTCTTTTGTGTTGTTGGACATTAAGTTGTGATTGTTAAGCGCTTGCATGGCTGCCTGCAGAGTGAGAGATGATTGGACTCCTGTAGAGCGACAGACAGACCGCTGTCTCACATATCATTCATCACCATTGGCTCTGGACAGTATTGCCGTTGTCACTTTAGACTGTCGATCAGTATTCGTCCCTCCAGTAACAGAGTCTCTGCAAACGCTCAGAACGGCGGCAGCAGCTCAAGTCAGTTGTGCTCCAAGCACTTCATTATTTCTGTGGCCTTTGACCGTCAGGGGAGGAAAACTGTGTCCATGAATATCTTTCATATTAAAATATATGAGTTCAAACAAACTGCGGTGTCTCTCGTGTTCTTCAAGCACTGATGGAGACTTGTGTGTGTTTTTGAAGATTCCTGTGGGGTTTTATATTTTTACTCTACAGCTGCATCTCAACAAAGAACCCTGAGCCCAACATAAATATAGATGGTAGTTTTTGCTTTATTTAATTTGCACAAAGAAGCTCAAACTATAGAAGAACATTTCTATAATTTTAGTTTCATTGCTCAAAACATTTGAAATCTGAATCACGTACATAAAGAAAAACAAAAAACATTGTTTCATGCTAACATCAGTGTTTTTATTGTTTCTGAAATTTGATAAGTAACTTCTAGTCGGTTGGACGATTCTGAGAAAATGATGGTAAAGGGAAGTATTCAGAGTTTCCAGGTGCACACGTGTGTTGATTAAACAGATTAGCCACGTGTTGAAGCTTCACTCGATGATCTTTGATCAGTCCAAGTCCAAGGTCTCTGTTTGCTATCGAGCGTGTCGTATCTGTGGACTCGTCCTGTCAAGGTCTGTCGTTAATCCATTTCTGAAACTCCAGCAAATCATCAATACTAGTCAATTACATTCAGATTTTGTCCCTTTGTTTACCCTCCGATAATGGCAGATACTGAAAGAGTCTGAAATAGTGAACAGCAAATTTCCATCAAACACAAATCAAGGGTAAGTCATTTTAAAGAACAGTTCCAGGTTAGGGTTGGACAACATCGGGACTGATTCAGCTGCCAGTCGTCATCCGTTGAGTTTCTTCAGAAGCTCCAGCGCTTCTTTATGAACCTGCATTGGGCCAAACGTGACAATTAGGCCTCTGTAGACGATATAAGAGATGAATCTGATCAAACTCTGCTTGCAAACCTGTTTGTCTTCTTCAGTGACCGCAGGATAATCTCTCGCTTTAGTGAGCCACAGCGCCGCCCGCTTGACGTCTCTCAGCATCATGTAGGTCTTTCCCAGCATCAGCAGGTTCTTGCTGTAGAAATTTGGGTCAACTAAATAGAGATATTGAAATGTTAAAGTCGTGTATAAAATAACAAACACAACAAGATGAAGGTGAATGCGTTCATACGGGACCTTCTTCAGCTTTCAGGAAAAATGCCAAAGCCTGAGGGAGACAGAACATTTATTATTCCCAATGTTTCAGTGCTAATGAAGTATCTACATAATTATTCATTTCAATCACCTCTTCATAAGTGGCTGTTGGAGGCGACGCAAATATAACGGCTGCAACTTTCCGCTGGTACCACGGTAATTCAGCGAATGCGAAACACCTGCAAACACAGTCAAAGGAACGATCATTGAGTTATTGAAGTTATGTGCAGATTCGTCGGTGTATTTATCAGAATACAAACTCACCAATATCCAAGAATATGGATGGACGTTGCATCTTTTGGATTGAGTTCAATCGCTCGCTGTAGATAAGAGCGTTAAGATGTTTCGTTCATTTAGTGGCGACTGTGACCTAACTAGTGTAGTTCATTCACCCACATTAACATCTTACCTCTAAATGGTTTCTAATGATGTAGGAATTTCCTATTTTCACTTTGATCCCTTCATAATCACCAACGTCACTGAGGCAGATTGCGAACCACTGCAGAAGAGAGAGTGATAAACATCTGATGCTCAAACACTGCAGATGAAGAAACACAAATGGTCATCTACTTTGTGTGCTGCAAAGGAAGCCTCGTTTTTCTCCAGGGCTCTCTGGGCGTAGTCGAAGGCCTCGTACGTGAGTCGCTTCTTCTCGTCGGAGCCGATGCTGGACAGTAGAGCCAGATCACGGGACGCTCGAGCCAATCTCCACAGAAACTCGGCATCATCGCTGGAACAAGAGCAAAGCCAGAGATACGTTCACTCTCTGTCCTCTGACAGTAACATCTCAAATATGTTGATTCATATGAAAATAAGAAAACTTTGTCATCTAACACACTGCTGATGTTTGTGTTTTAGCTGAAAATAATATTTCATCTGTCAGTTCTCTGTCATCCTGAACCAATGAGACGGTAAGATTTAATTGAAAACTGCCCTTTTGTCCTTTACCTGCAGCCTCAGGTTAGTTTTTACCTGTCTTTATACTGTTTAATTAGGTTTCTCAGGTTAGTTTTTACCTGTCTTTATACTGTTTAATTAGGTTTCTCAGGTTAGCTTTACCTGTGTTTGTGGTGCAGCAGGAGCTGATGGAGTTTCTGTGTGTCTCCGCAGCTGTACAGATAATCTGCTTGTTCTAAAACTTCTTCAGCTGGACAGAAGATGTTCTTCAATAAACCAGCAGCGCTAAAACTTGATGTAAAGCTCAATGTTGACAAAAACAAGAAACACTACCTGAGACCAGCGCTCGAACCGAAGAGAAATGCGTGATTCTGTCATAGATGAGGAATGACAGCGGAGTCACAGCCACCAGAAATGAAGCTTTTCTGTTCTGACAGCCACAAAACACACAACACCGCTCACAAATACAACAACTCTATTGATAATGGGTCAGAAATAACAGCTTCTATGACTGACATTCATTTGCTCTTTCACCCATAACCTCTCTCTCACACACACACACACACACTTTAACCTGGTCATGTCCTGCATTTGATCCTCACAAACATTCTGAGGTAGGGTTACTTACTAAAGTTCTGATTCGATCGGTCCAAATGCGCTCATTCATCTTCCTGATCTTCACATTTCTGCTCACAAACCGCTTGAAAACTCCGAATAAAGTCGCGGACGCCATCAGATCTGTCTGAACACCAGACTCTTATTCTGTGTGAAGAGCTGAGTGTGAGTTCTAGCTGTGCTTCTGCTGTAGAGCAGGTTAGCGCTGCTAATAAGGCTAATGTGTGTTTCCTGTGCTGTTTCCTCCAGCAGGCGGCGCTCAACACTCACTGCCGGAAAAAGATAAGCACTTGTCGCAAAATAGTCCTTGCCTCTAATAAGCTATCATTTTCAAACTGTTGAAATGTAACCTCACGACGACAATACAAAGATACATAGTGCAGAGAAGTCGAGCGAGAGGAACATCACGTTGCATGATGAAACACGTGACGCCGTTTAAGAGACTGGAGATGACGCCAGCAGGAGATGCGCTGAATCTGTTGTTGTTTGTAACCACGGCAACCAGTTACATTTAATGTCAGTTGCTGCGGAGAAACATAGTGAAACTTTGTTACTTAAGAATGCAATAATAGAAACAACGTCGCGTTTTCTGAAAGCATGTTACGAAACATGTTTAAGATCAAGATTCTCACGTTTCATTCAAGTGTTAATAAGAAGAATAAGAATAAGTCACTGTGTGGCATTTTACATTCATTTAAATATTTAAATTAAATATGTATGTAAATATTGCATTTTAATCAACTACAGTTTTTCACACTTGCTAAAACACTAAACCCTATTCTCTGAACCAAATCTAACTCTTTCTGTAAAACCTTAAACAAGTTCAGGCAGTTTAGACACTGTTTGCGGATCTCATGCACTTTTTTTGCTAAACTTTAAACACATTCTCACTAAGACACAATTTGCTCTGTGATGAACTTGTGATGCAAAACCCTAAACACAGGAAAGCATCGTCGTCGTTTACACACAATCATTCAAAATTCTTCACACTTGTTTCTATTTAAATAAAGAAATTATAAGCCAGTTCAAAGTGCACAAATGGCACAGGTGCATCCGTCAATCTGAGAGGAGTGTGAAGAGGAGGAAGAGCAAAACCAAGAACAGTCTTTTCAGATGAAATTAGAGCTACTGTGATAGACCATGTTCTTGTGCATGAAATGACAGAGTTCAGCCAAATTTGAGCAGATTCTGTGGCCACCATAATCAGTTGGAAAAGTAAAGTTAACAACCTTTTTTGCACTGTATATTTTATACACTGTATTATGGTCATTTCAGTATATTCTTGTGTAGATCTGCAAGACCACGTTAGGGTAGCATTTCTCAATACTTAGGTCACTTTTTCAAAACTCTTCACACAACACCATGTGGACTAAACTGTGGATCAGTTATCATTTGCACATGTTTACGTACTGTTTTCAAAACGGTTAAACTTAAGTTCAAAACCTAGCGCAATACAAAAATAAATAAGACAGAAATTTGTAACAATTCTACAATAATATCAAATAGAAAAATACTTGTGTGACCGAGTATGCAAGTTCCCTCCCCTGCATTTATGATTGACAGCCTTTTAGAGCCGGGGATTTGTTATATAAAGGATGCGTCATGGCTAGCTCCGCCCCTATGCATGTTTTAATAGACTGCCCAGCGTATAATGCTGAGAGGGAAGTCCTGCTGCTACATAGTGTCAAAGCGAGATTTGCTTTCCTTTTCTGCAGTTAAACCATCAGTATGGAAGCATGTTATGACATTTCTAAAGTCAACTAGATTGTATGAGAGAATATAAAAGTTTAAGGTCTTATTTATTTATTTTATTGTTTTTTTTTATTATTATTATTTAACATAAAACGTCTAAGTCCCCACTGATACTACACACCCACAACAGTTGGTGGTGGTAATGCACCATGTTGGATGCCAACCGCCAATAAACTTAAAGAAGAAGAAGAAGAAGCTCCGCCCCTTATTCCAGTTAGTCCCTGGGTGCTTTTCAATATCCCTCCTCATTTCCTCGCTCCTCCGTCCTCCATCCTATGACCCGGAACCCGATCGAGCTCAGCCATCTTGTAGGACATCTCAATTCTTTGGTTGTGGCTAGAGGGGATACAGCTCAGACCGGAAACTAACAATGAAATTAATTGTTTACCTATTAGATTGTGTTTTATTAACGTCTACACCTACCCCAAACCTAAACTTAACCCTTACTATAATACAAAAAAAGGATTATTGTTGTACAGTGTGACAAAAATAACGTTAGACTGATGTGCGCATGCCCAGTAGCCATAGCTGTATCCCTTCTAGACTTTACCCAATTCTTTAATTGCACCGTGAGGAGGCGAGGATCGAGGAGTGAGGAGGCTTCCTGAGGAGTCTTGAGCGAGGATACGCAGGTGTTTCCTATGCGGAAGTGTTTTATCGACTAAATGTGACGCACTCCTCCCCCTTCGGATGGGTCATAATAATTTACATATATATTTTACCTTTGCAGTGTAAATAATGTCATATATTTAAACAGGGCATCTTGCTTTGTTAATAATTATTATGAATGCCTTAAATAACGAACTTTAACAACATATGGGCAGATCTCTTTAGCGCAGCTGATGACGCTTTGAAGTGATGAAGAATATTCCAATGTTCCTCCTTTCATTCCTCTATCCTCATTTCCTTTCCTTAAATCCTTCCCCCGTATCCTAAGGGGGTGGAGCTAAGACGTGAGGAAAGGAAGCAAGGAAAGGAAACCAGGATGCAAAAATAAGAAATGAAAAGCACCCCCTCTGTCGTAATACCAAATATTCCTCCTTGGTTGCTTCCTATGCCTCAAGTTGATTTTCATCTTCAATATAAGTTTAAGAACAAAAAAACTTTACATAAGGAGGTCGTAGTACAACAGTATTTGGGCCAAGCATATTCCTCAATGCTTCATATATTCACTGATGGATCAAAGGATCCAGCTTCTGGGCATACGGCTGCAGCTGTATACATTCAGAAATATCAAGTCAAAATTCAGAAAAGCATAACCAATTATGCATCTGTTTTTACAACTGAGCTGATAGCAATTTTGTTGGCTATTCAGTGGGTAGAGGAAGTTAAGCCAATAAGGGCAGTTATTTGCTCAGACTCTATATCATCTCTAAATAGTTTGTCAGGTGGGACATCAACAGTAAGGCAAGAATTGATTTATGAGATACTTATAAACCTGCTTAGAATACAAGATATGGGTATAATCCTGAGATTCGTATGGGTACCTGCTCACGTAGGAGTACAGGGGAATGAAATAGTTGATAAATTGGCTAAACAGGCGATGAAACATACGACTATTGAAGTGCAAATTCCACTAAGTAAAGCAGAAATAAAAGGAATAATCAAAAATCACATCAATAAAAAGTGGCAAGAAATGTGGGACAGGGGAATAAAGGGTAGGCACCTATATAGTATTCAAAAACAAGTTGGTAAAGGGAGATTATGCCTCAACAACAGAAGAGAAGATATCATTATTACACGATTGCGGATAGGACATTCTAGTTTAAATCATTCATTGTACATAATAGGGAAACATCAAACTGGATTGTGAATATTCTGTAGTGAAGTAGAGACAATTGAACATGTACTTCTACACTGTACAGCATATAATAGAGAAAGAGGCGAGTTGACTAAGAAATTGAAGGATCTAAGTATAACTAATTTCAGTTTAACAAATCTATTAAGTTATGCTTCAGGATTGGAAGGAAGAATTTAGTATTTTTTTTTTTTCTTTTTAATTGTAACCCCCGTCGAAGCTTCACACTCCAGTCCAGTTGGTGGCGGTAATACACCATACATTGGCTTGTCAACCGCCAATAAACGATACAAGAAGAAGAAGAAGCTCCGCCCCTTGGTGCGTGCAGACTTACACCTGAAAGGTATGTTTCAGCTGTTTGGATAATGTAGCAGTGAGTTGGGCATATCAGTTAATAATGTTTATTTATTATAGCTGGAATAGCATCTTATTCGCGGCTTCGCGTTGGTGTGTAGGCTGTCAGTAACCCCCGGTGGGTTAAGTTTCATTAATCGTTTGCAAAGCGTTCACGTTTGCCATAACTCGACTTCTTTTATTCCACTCATCCTCCTGTAAACTACTGAGATTTGAGCTGTGAACAATTCTATGACTTGTGTGTCTAGGTGACCGATATCTGTTATGTATAGTTACATTTTTAATAAATAACTGATTGGATTTAATTAACGATCTGTTTTTATCAGGAAAAACTTTCTTTGGGAGCGCTTCGTCTTTTTGCGTGATCTCTTCCTGCATAGAACGGAATTAAGACGGCGCTGCTGTTTTGCTGTATTTTCGTTTATTTTTGTTTCTTTCTTTTTTTTTCCGCGCTAAAGCCGGTAGCTGTGGCAGTAGCTGTCCTGACTATCTGATCTCCTGTGTGTCAAGTTGTGCTTTGATCTGCCTTTTAGTCCAAAGAATTACCGGCTGCGTGTAAGTTTCGTTTTGTGATTTCTTTTGTTTAGGAGTTTAGTTGTTTCTTTTGTTGTTTGTGTAATTATTCTTAGATTCAGTTGTCATTGTATGATTTATTTTGTTTATTGTATGTTTTTCTTTATTGATTTTTGTCTTCTGCTCCGTCTGAATCTGACGATTTTCAAGTTATTGTCTAATTTTTTATTTTTTATTTTTCTTTCAATACCTATGAAGTGACAATTGTCTGTTGTGCTGTGCATACTTCAACAATTTGGAAATCGTGTATTTATTTAGTTTTCAGTGTGATGTTGGTGTATTCTGATTAATTGTTTTCTTTTGTGTTTTAGGGCCCTGTGTGACGTATTGAGTCATATAGCTTTTTAAGTTATTTTATTCAATTATTGTAAACTTAATAAACATTTTTCTATACTGATATTCTATGTCTCTGTCCTTCATGGTACGTTTGTTTGGTTTCCATCTAGTATTCAGTTCCCCTTACTTTAAAGCAGTGATTCTCAACTCCAGTCCTCCAGTCTCCAACTCCACTCCAACTCCAGTCCAGATTCAGAAACATACAAAATGTGCAGAGCAGTGGGCCCCGAGGACTGGAGTTGAGAATCACTGCTTTAAAGGAGTGGCGTAGTCAGCATTAATACTCCGTTTTAAGGGTTGGTATCTATAGTGTGATTGATTTGCCTCCTGTGGCCACACTACACTTGCATGTAAAAAATCAAAGCAGTTGCATGTAGCTGAACAAGTGTTACAGTTTTCACTTTCATTACCATCTATACAAAAGTGGAAAACTAGGAATCATTTTGTAATGTAAACAGTCCATGTTTACATTGCTGTATGTTCATGTAACATACGACAATGATGTATAAACGGTATAGATTATCATTCTTGTTTTTAAAGAAATTTTACAAAAGAAAACCTTGTACAATACTACCTGTTATTGTTTTTTTTTTTTTTAAGGTTGTGTTCTGAGTGATAAAGTGTTTGGTGAAAACCTTTGCTAGAGTTATGTAAGAATGAGTTGATTTGCAAAAACATTTTTTTAAACCATCACCTAAACCTTAAACACAAATCCAAATGTTCAAACTAAATTCACAGACCCCCTGACTCTTCTGGCAAAATCAAACAATCGCTTCAAAACCATTTCACCTGCACTCAACATCAAAAAACGTTTTTAAATCATACACTCATTACTCAATACTAAACACACTACAGATCATTCATTAGACACTACATCAAAATAAGGAGAACAGTGTCCAGTGCATGTAGTCACAAAAAAGAATGTTTACTGTATATAGTCATTACTTTGCAAGAAAAAAGATACATAAACACACACTCAAAAAACATATACAGACTACAAACACAATCACACCTAAGTTTGGTGAATATACCAAAAAAAAGGAAAAATACACACATATGGTAGACTGACGTCTTTCAAGCTTTTAGAAGCACAAATAGATCAATAAAAAATAAACTGCTATTAGTTCTTTTCCTGAGTTTAGTGGTGAAGACTGACAGAGCTGATGAGGATCAATCTGCACTGAATGTGTTTTCTGATATATAGTGATTGACAGAGCTCATCACATTCATTCTAACTGTAATCCTACATAAAACCTAAAATAAGGATTACACAACTGAGTGAACGCACACACATCTGGTTTACTGTCCTGTGTGTGTGTGTGTGTGTGTGTGTGTGTGTGTGTGTGTGTGTGTGTGTGTGTGTGTTCATGAGGGTGTGTCTGCTGCTCATATAAACTCAGTCACTCCGGCGATTCATTCACTGCGGAAGCTCCTCCAACTAAAGACCCGTTTTACAGCATGTGAGTAACTCTAATGATTCAAATCATCAAGGGAATTAAGCAAAGCATATTGATAGTTATTAATGAATACGAGCCTTATACAAAACAACAGGCTGAAATACTAAGATAGCTACCTCATGTGAACATTTACGACTGGTTTCGATTGTTTTTCTCAATGATAAACGTAAACATATGAAGTCACTTTATAGGAGAAAGTGCGACGTTTCTTAATGCCTCGAGTCATATATTTATGCGTCAGGACGTTCTGCACGTAGTTTGGTCAAAGTTGGCCAATCACAATCGTTTGTGGTGGTCGTTTGTCCAATGGGCTGAGAGAGCGATGAGCGCCCGAACAATGAGGAAGTTGAAGTACATGAAATGTAACTTAAACAGCTGTTAGGGTCAAAATATAACTTGTCATATTTGAAGTGGAGCTTGTCTGCATGTGTATTTAATATTCTACATGTTCTTTTTCATATTAATAATTCGTATTCACGAAGCAGTTCATATAACGGTCTGTAAATATAATGTCTTCTTCTGTGTGTTTGTGTTCAGTGTGTCGGAATGGAGCATCTGTCAGCGGCGCACACGCGCTTTTCTCTCAGTCTCTTCCAGAAAATCAGTGAAGGAGACGCGACCGCTAATGTCTTCTATTCTCCTCTCAGCATCTCCGCTGCTCTTTCCATGCTGTCACTCGGAGCAGGAGGAAACACGGCATCACAGATGTCTAGGGTCAGTCTAAAAGTAGTCTGATTACAGCACATCTTTATTTGCGATTATATAGCCGCCAAGTTCCCCTGTGCATCCAATCTGTATCTAAATAGAATCATTCAAATAGAACAATAAATCATTCATAAAAGTATAGAGAGAGCAAGAACACCAACAAGTTTTAATGTGGTATATTCATGATTGCGTGTGTTGAAGTGAACTTTTAAATCAGTTTTAATTGATGACTCGATGGTTCCGCTGTTTGTTTACTGAGGAAGGGTTTGGTTTCGGGTGTGTCTCTCATTCTGTACCTTGACATTAGTGAAGTTTCCATGACTGTAAAACAGTATTTTTTTCCTGACTCTTCTGTCACAGAACTGATGTCGGTTGTGAGTCCCACCTTTGGAAAGTGTGGTTGACACAGTAAGGCAGTAAACTGTTGCGAAATGTTCTGTTATCATCGGCCCAGGGTTAGTAAATCCATCATAAAGCTTAAAGCAGTGTAGATTAATTTATTAACAAGTCTGATTTGACAGAATGACACTTGAAATGTAAAGCTGCTTGGTTCAATGATTTTTTTAAAATAATGTTGATCACAGCTCGTTGATATAATGCACTATATTTGACAGATTTCAGACACAGCTCTGCTTGTAGTGGGATTGTTTAATATGGCAGCTTGTTCTGTTGTTTCAAGTTGTAATTTGAAACCTTTCAAACTGGAACTGAAATAGGTTAGTGGTTGTCCCGATGGGTTAGGCCTTTGGTGTAATGAATGTAAATGTATGAAGGCATAATGCTGTGTGGGTCTGAGGGTCAAAGGACATAGCAATAACACAGTGCTCCTGTGTCACAAGGGTTGCGCACACAAATGTTTTTTTCTTATCTTTGGGTGGAGGGTGACTAGTAATGACTGAATGCAGAAAGTCTTTATAGTGTTTGTCATACTTTGTGTCTTTCCTTTTCTCAGCGTTACTTTTACAGACTAACACAGCTGGTTAAACACTGTACTTTTCATGAACCGGATAGAGGCAAAGTTAAATGTAACTATTCTTAATAAAGACTTTTGTGTGCAACTGTTTTTAACTGCTTATCATTTCACATGGCAGATGAAGAGGTTTACGGTTTGAGTTCAGATGTTTGCTCATTATCAGCCACATCGGGGTCAGCCGTGGCCTAATGGTTAGAGAGTCGGACTTGTAACCCGAAGGTTGCGGGTCTCGAGTCTCAGGTTCGGCAGGGATTGTCGTTGGGGGGAGTGAATAACCAGTGCTCTCTCTCCACCCTCAATACAACGACTGTGAGGCCCTTGAGCAAGACACTGAACCCCCAAGTGCTCCCCGGGCCGTGTGTGTGTGTGTGTGTGTGTGTGTGTGTGTGTGTGTGTGTGTGTGTGTGTGTGTGTGTGTGTGTGTGTGTGTGTGTGTGTGTGTATCAGTGGTGTGTGTGTGTGTGTGTGTGTGTGTGTGTGTGTGTATCAGTGGTGTGTGTGTGTGTGTGTGTGTGTGTGTGTGTGTGTGTGTATCAGTGGTGTGTGTGTGTGTGTGTGTGTGTGTGTATCAGTGGTGTGTGTGTGTGTGTGTGTGTGTGTGTGTGTGTGTGTATCAGTGGTGTGTGTATCAGTGGTGTGTGTGTGTGTATCAGTGGTGTGTGTGTGTGTGTGTGTGTGTGTGTGTGTGTGTGTGTGTGTGTGTGTGTGTGTATCAGTGGTGTGTGTGTGTGTGTGTGTGTGTGTGTGTGTGTGTGTGTGTGTGTGTTATGCAGAGCAAAAATTCCAAGTATGGGTCACCATACTTGGCCACATGTCACGTCCTTTCCTTTTCCTATCTACAACTTTATCATGAAGAAACTGTCATTCACTGTTTGTATCTAGGCTTTGCATTTTCCTGAAGCAGAGGCAGAAATCCACACTGGCTTCAGCAAACTCCTGGGCGAGATAAACAAAGCCGGAGCTCCGTACGCGCTGAGTCTCGCCAGTCGCCTCTATGGAGAGCAGTCCTACACGTTCGTCGAGGTGAGTTCAGTTTATTCACACGCAGAGAGAACACGTACTCTTAAGACAGATGTGGTTCTTGTAATGCTTGAATGTCTAAATAAATAAAACCGTTTTGTTTTAACTTCAGATATGTATACAATGATTTGTGCAGCATGCCAGTATTTCTTCTCTCTGTTGTTACAGAAATTTCTTAGTGACACAAAACGACTGTATGAGGCTGAACTGGAGACCGTCAACTTCATCAGCAATGCAGACGCAGCTCGTACAGACATCAACACCTGGGTGGAGAAACAGACACAAGGTGCAAAAACTGTTTGAACTTCTTTTACAATGAATGCTATGTTAGGAAGAAAACGTCATTAAAAAAGTCATTAAAGGGATAGTTCACCCAAAAATGAAAATTTGATGTTTATCTGCTTACCCCCAATGCATCCAAGATGTAGGTGACTTTGTTTCCTCAGAAAAACACAAACGAAGATTTTTAATGAAAACAGGTGCCGTCTGCCAGCCTTATCATGGACGTTGATGGGCACCAAACCTTTAAAAGTAAACAAAAACATGCACAGACAAATCCAAATTACACTCTGCGGCTCGTGACGATACATTGATGTCTTAAGACACGAAACGATCGGATTTTGCGAGAAACTGAACAGTATTTCTATCATTTTTTACCTTTGATACACAGCCACGTCCATCTCTCCTGAGCACGAGTTTGGCATCAGTCACATCACATGAGCACGCGCTTCTGGCGTAGAATACGCAAACGCCGTAAGGGGAAATCAGTGAAAAGTCCCGGATGAGTTTGTGCAAGCAAACATAATCTTTCAGCTTTAAAACGGTTTAAACAATCAGGATAAGCGCAAGTAATTACCATTTTGAATAACCGCTATACCCACAATCTCTGTGCACTGTGTAAACAATGAGTGTCGTATTCATGCGACAGATCGCTTCCGGCGTTTGCGTATTCTACACCAGAAGCGCGTGCACATGTGACGTGACTGATGCCAAACTCGTGCTCAGGAGAGATGGACGTGGCTGTGTATCAAAGGTAAAAAATGATAGAAATACTGTTCAGTTTCTCGCAAAATCCGATCGTTTCGTGTCTTAAGACATCAATGTATCGTCACGAGCCGCAGGGTGTAATTTGGATTTGTCTGTGCATGTTTTTGTTTACTTTTAAAGGTTTGGTGCCCATCCACGTCCATGATAAGGCTGGCAGACTGCACCGGTTTTCATTAAAAATCTTCGTTTGTGTTTTTCTGAGGAAACAAAGTCACCTACATCTTGGATGCATTGGGGGTAAGCAGATAAACATCAAATTTTCATTTTTGGGTGAACTATCCCTTTAATGTGCCACGACTTTATCGACTGATTATGTGCTGTATCAGTAATAATAAACCTTGCATTCCTGCTGTGTCGGTTTGAATGTTCATTTATAATCACAGAGAAGATCAAGGATCTCCTGGCCGAGGGAGACGTGGATTCGCTGACCAGACTGGTCCTGGTGAACGCCATCTACTTCAAGGGGAACTGGGAGAGGAAGTTTGGAGAGGAACACACCAGAGAGATGCCGTTCAAGATCAACAAGGTGAGATTTCATAAGAGCTTTTTACTGGACCGGTAAGTTTGCACTTCAGTTCGCTTCTTCAGTTTGTGGCCTTTGTCTGTGAGATGCACAGTATTTAAATGAACAAATGCCTTGTAAAACAGTTGACTTGGTAATGGCTGATATTGAACTTAGAAATATTGGAAATAAGTAGGCAGCAGTTCCCAAATGCCTCAATAAAATAAAATAAAATAAATATAAAATAGATCAGTATAATTAAATATCAGTGTGTGTGACATATGCTCAGTAGTATTGAGATGGGTCAGACAATTCCAGAGAACAGAGTTGTGCTTAGCAGGGGAAGAATCAGTTATTTTTGTCTCGTTTTAGTTGTAGTTGTCATGCATTTCATTCCTGATAAAAAGGAGACTATAGATGCTGTTGGTTTTGATTGTGCTCTTTTGAAATGTGTTTCTTGGATGAAGAACAGACAGCAGGCAGTGATTCTTTCAGCTGCCAGACAATACGTCCAGTGTTTTATATTTTTCTTTAATTTAAGAAATGTTTAGTTCTTGATGATTTCAGCATCAGGTGTCTTGTGATATGAGTGAGCGTGACTGTCATGTGTTTCCATTGATGGTTGACAGAATGAATCGAAGCCAGTGCAGATGATGTTCCAGAAGGCCAAGTTTCCTCTGGCCTTCATTCCTGCTATGAAATGTCAGATTCTGGAGCTGCCGTACGCTGGGAAAGACCTCAGTATGTTGATCATGCTTCCCAACGCCATGGAGGACGACACCACCGGCCTGGAGAAGGTGAGACCACAGGTGTTTTGTCAGTGGATCTGGTGTGATGTCTTAAGCCCAAAACGCACTGCACGATTTTCGGCTGTTCCAGACGAAAGCTTAGAATCGTGAAACAATTGTGGCGATTTCTGTGATCGTGGCTCCTAATCTGCAGTTTTATGTCGTACAGTGAGAGAGGTTTAAAGACGGCCGTTGTCACGGTCTTGTGACCAAAGATAGCCTACGATCATTTTCTGTCACTGTCACTAAACATGGTATAGTTTACATGCATGTCATACCCAAGTTTATTAGATCCATGTCACACAGGATTTCTACTTCTAGGATTGCTAAAATCATACAGTGTGTAGAAGGCTTAACTCAGACAGTAAACAGCTGTGGTTTTTATTGCGTCGAGTCTTCTGCTCAGACGCCAGGCTTTAACACGTCTCTCTTGTCCAGCTGGAGAGCGCGCTGACCTACGAGAACTTTGTGGAGTGGACCCGACCTGACATGATGGATCTCGTGGAAGTGGAAGTGGCTCTGCCCAGATTCAGACTGGAGGAAACGTACGACATGAAAGCTCTCCTGATGAGCCTGGGAATGGTGGACGCGTTTGACTTGCAGAGAGCCGATTTCTCCGGCCTGTCCCCGAACAACGATCTGGTGCTGTCTAAGGTGGTGCACAAGTCATTTGTTGAGGTGAACGAGGAGGGGACGGAAGCCGCTGCGGCCACCGGAGCCGTCATGATGATGCGCTGCCTGATGCGTCCAGAGCGCTTTCACGCCGATCACCCGTTCCTCTTCTTCATACGCCACAATCCCTCCAAGAGCGTTCTGTTCTACGGACGCGTCTGCTCTCCCTGAGCTCTTGACGCTCCAGCGCACGGCACCCACAGGTTTATGACGGGTTTGATCCGTTTAGAACGAGTCGTAATGCCGGCAGATGAGGGGTCAGGGTTCAGGTCTTTCAAAGGTTTCAGACGAAAGTCCAGTTTGACCTGCCCTTTACTGAAAATTACCTTTTGCCTTCATTCCTGAGTGCCTGTGTTGTTTCCTCTGTTGAATAATCTACAACTTGCATAATAATAAACAACTTGTAATTGTTCAAAAATAAAATGAAACCTGTGCTTAGCTTGAACGTTTGTTGTATTTTAATAGATGCTGTAGTTTTGCACTGAAGGCTTATTGAGCTCCACATCTATCATAAAGAGTCTGATTCAGATCTGCATTGTCAAGTGAGTCACAAAACAAACAAAATTACAGTGCTGTTTGTGGCAAGTAGAAATAACTGTATGAAATGTTTCATTATCAAAATGAAGTAATTACATGTCTTCAGAAAACCTGTTGATGACTTATTCAAGAGTGATATCATAAATTCTCAAGTCATTTGTCATATATTGTGGGTAAAAGTTTATTCAGTGGTCATAAGAGTTCAGCGCTCACACAGAAACTCCTGTTTAAATCACTGAATTCAGTCTCTGAACGTGAAAACTGAAAACTGGTTGTGATTAAACATAGAAAACGCCTCTTGGCCATTGCATTCAGAAATGTAACAGAAATGTTTGTAGTTGGTCATAAAGCTACAAAAACACAGTGATTCTGGATGATCTACATTCTAGAACTGCTGTAGAACTAAACCTCACAGACAGTTCTTCACTGTAAATAAAGTTAATTTGCCTCTTTATATGCAGCGTGAAAGGAGCAGGAGCTCTGCCACAGTTTGAATCTGGATGTCGATGAAATCACAGCTGGACGATTCATCTACAGATGAACGGACAGACTCAGAACAGATCAATCAGACAAATACTCCTACGAACATAACATTTTAATAATTTTTGCTTGATTACGGTATGTGTTACTAGTGTACAAATACAATATTTAATATTAAATTTTTGCACTAAAAAATACTATATTGTACAAAACAGCCTCACGCAGGAGTTTTCAGTCCCGTCATCACTGCACATTTCTCATGTCTCCCTAATTAGACACTAAATTCAGGTCTTGTCTCTATGACTGAACCGATGAGTTGAATCAGGTGTGTTAGACGAGGGAGCTAAAAAAAAAACTAGTGTAATTAAAACAAAGTATAATAATTCAAATTAATTTACAATATATCAAATCATAATACATGAACAGACTACAGAGCTACTCATTCATAGATGATACCGATACCTTTTCTAATTCATCAACACAGGCAATACACAGTTGTGAATTCACACATTAGGATATACTGACATATATCTTGCTGATAAAACTTACAGCAGGTGTTATGAAAATCAGTTTCAGCATTTTAATCAGTGCATAATTTGCCGTTACAATCGTAGCAACAGCAAAACCACAAACAATGGTTAGTAACAGAGTGAACCATAAAAGAGGATACAATGTAAAAATGAACATATGTTGCTCTGAGTTATAAAAACAGCCAAATGATGAATGTATGGTGTTGTTTAACATATGTCATGCAGTAATTTATGTGCCAAATGCCATTTAGGGAATATGCAATTGTAGCCCTAAATAACTTAGAGACTAAAAAAAAAAACACCCTCTTCAAATTTTGAATTTTGTCCAATCTGAAAATAATGACAGTTTAATTGTTGTATTCTGTTGAGAGTAAAATGACTTGTTAAACTCAGGTTCGTCAGCAAAGGGGTGCCCACGCTCTGCGCTAGTCATCAGTATAGAATAACAAAGAAATAGTATTCAGTACATGATGAGCTTCATGGTAGACGAACAGATGCGCTCCTTGCTTAACCTCTCTTTTCTATCTTTTCTAACAGAAAATAAATGTGTTGCTCTAAGAACGGACGTCGTATCTTTCTTAAAAGTGTAACACAATCTTCCCTACTTTAATAGGTGTCAATAGGTTGTGTTTATTTATTTATGTATTTATTTATTTATTTGCTGTGGTGCATTATGGGAGGTGGGAGAAACCAGTTGTGGAGACTGAGGGTGAGTGTTTGTTTCTATGTGAGTGTGTTTTTTAATTGAACAGCTTTACAATGATGAAATATGTTGTCAGTTTTTCTTTTTCTTTTTAAATCAGAGCCCATCCCCAAAACTTGTAAAATTAAGGTTTGTTTATTTGTTAAATTTAATTTCCTGGTTGCTTGCATCCCTATCAGTGGTTTTGCCTATGAGCATAAATGCCCAGCAGCTGAACTTGAATGGGACTCTCAGTCTGAGGTGGAAGTTGGAGAGTGATTAGTCTGCTGAAGATTGGAGTTCAGACCCAGATGTTAAGAGCTGCATCAAGAGAAAGGCGAGGAACTCTTCAGTTTTATCACATTGTAAGTTTTAATTGTACATTTACTTGCATTTCTTTAAGCTATCACTAGTGTAGTTTGTGTAGTTTTATTTTCCCAGATAAGACTCGATGCTGCCACATTCTGAATGAACTTTTTTTTTTTTTTAATTCACAAATGATCTGTGTATCTCAGGATTAATAGTAAATTGCTATTTCAGGTTCTTCATTGGAAATGTGTGAGTAACGCCGGTTTCACACTGCACTCGTAAGCAGAGCAGAAGCGGGTAGGCAGCGTTCACACTGGCAGCGTTTGTCGCGCGCAGCTGAACCGCAGCTTGTGTACTTCTAATATAGACGAGTAGAGTTCATTCGGTCGCGCATTTCAGGTGTTCTCCAACAACTGTCTGTCATGTGCTTTGATTTCTGATATGGTTGTATGTTGTAGATTTAAGTAGCAAATGAGAAACGCTAAAATATTGAATATATTTTTAGACCAAGATCGTCTTAATGATTACCAGTTAGGTTTATGATAATTATAGCAACAGGTTTTCAATAACGAAAATGTAAAAGTATGGTATTTGGGGTACAAATTGCCCCTGCTGTTGGGGCTAAAGACACAATAATTTACAAGATAAGTAATAGATGACTTTTACATTTGTTGCCATGACATGGTTAGATTCATATTGTATATTTCATATTTTTTTTATGCTGCTTGTCCAACTTTGAGATAATCACCACGTTTATAATAAAACCATTATATTTCAAAACATAAGACATCTCATATAAAAATATAATTTGTTGGTACTACTGTAAATCTATATTAAATAATTATAGGATCTCCTTCAATACCTTTAGAATCTTTACTTTTAAAAATGATTTTATTTCTATATTTTTAAATGTTTTATATTAACATTTTAATGGCAGTAGTATATATTTATTTACTCTTGTATTTATCAAAACAAGCAGAAAATAGTACAAACTTTGCTTACATGATTGGTTTGACATTATTTACAAAAAAAATTACATTATTTTTGCTGGTGAGCCTTTTAAACCGTGATTGTGATACATATGATACATGTTTTTATGGATTACTTGGTATTTTTCGTGTGAATCAAGTCAGATTTGATCAAGAACGATGCACTGTGTCTTTAATCCAGCGCAAGCGGCGCAGCAAAAATAGACTCGGCGCCAAAACGATCGCTGCACTGACGCTTCTGCTCTGCTCCTGCTCCGCGCTGCCGCGGTGTGAATGATATCATCTGTTAACATGCGCGCCAAAAAACAAAACGAACGAAAAAAAAACAAAACAAAAAAAACGCGCTGCTTACGCGTGCAGTGTGAAACCGGCGTAATGTTCAGGTAAACATCCACACAAAGCTTTTATGAGTTTATTTCAGCTCTTTAGTATGCATGAGTTTTGATTAACAAGGTGTTTGTATAATTTTAAAATCAAACACAATTCACTAGGCTTTATGCATACACTGTAAAAAATGTCCATGAAATTAACAGCTAAATTTTGTAAAATCATGACATCAAAATTTTGTATACAGAAAAACAATGAAATAGTGTTAAATTTACAGCAATATTTTGTAAGTATTAAAAATGCAATTGTAAAATACTGAACCAAACAAAACTGTTAATTATACAGTATAAATGTTTTAAAAATCATCACCACAGTGATTTTAATAGAAAAAGAATCTGTAATAAGAAAGCAATGCAATTCAGTTCATTAAAAATTATAGCATTGAACATGGCCAAACAATAGAATATCATAATCAATAATATCAAGTTATTTTTATATTTAGGGTGTAAAATGTTTATTGCATATTGTACATTAAATATTACAATTAAGTATAAAGTTAAGGGTAATTTGTTACATAGCCTAGCTATTCGTCAGTTCTTTTTTTTTTTTTTTTTTTTTTTTTTTGAACGATAATTGTAAATTCATTAAATGACAAAATAAGGTTGTTTTTTTTACAGAATTCCATAATTTAGTAATATTCATAATACCTCAGGGTCATTTAACGTCTTCATTTGAATTTCAAATGAGCTTTGCATCCTCCAATCACTAACCAGTGAAGCTGATTTCTGATTTTTGCAGGAGCTGCCTTCTTGAAGTTCAGTGAGTGCGCGCCCAATCTGCTAGCGCCTGGAGAAGTGTGACGATCTGCAAAATCACAGACTGAAGCTGGTGAGAGAAAAGTACTTTACTTTAAACTTTAAAGACTTACAGGCACCTGTATGTGTCCGAGGGTTTTTTGCTGTCGTATTAATAATGACTCGGTGTGAGTTAAATGTTAAAGGCTTAAAAAAACCAAGTGATTTTGTTAGTTTGCAAAAATGATACTAATGAACCTTGTTCTCAAGTGTTACCCAGCTGTTTATGTATACTCCACAAAGGCAAATTAGCTGATTTTATTAAAATGACCCCATGTGTGTTGTTTCCTGGATGATCAATGATTGTTTTTATGTTTTGTGATTGTTGTTCAGCTGCCTGCTGTTATTCAGAAAAATCGTCCAGCTCCTGCACATTCTTTGGTTTTCCAGCAGCATCTGCATATTTGAAGCCTTTCCCAAAGTGAATGTAAGATTTTGAGATCCAACTTTTCGCACTGAGGGAAATCACTTTAGGAAAGTGTTCAAATATGCAGAAGATGCTAGAAAAACCAAATAATGTGCACGAGCTGGAGGAAGAACAGAAAGGAGATTTACTGCTCAGGACAAACAAGGGACTCATGAACAACTATCACTAAAGAGAAAAACAGTCTTGGATCATCTAGGAAATGACGCACAGTATTAAGATTCAAGGGTATGTCAACTTTTGAATGGGGTCATTTTATATTAAGTTATTTTGTCTTTTGAAGTAAATGTAAACATGTTATATGACATAGTTTTTTCAGGATAGTACTAAATTAAAAACAGTTTTATGATCCCTCTTTATTTTGTTAAAATGAACAACATTTAGCATATTCTTCAAGGGGTAAGTAAACTTGTGACCACAACTGTATGAGTATGTACTGTATATATTAAGACACACATGCGGATATACATGTAAATATATAATGTATATTGGAGCTCTACTGATTAATAAATAAGTTCTTGTGAAAGAACACTGTAGGTCGGGCTGCTACTTTCTGTTAATCTGATGAATCACTCCGGTACTAGGTTACAGCAGAAGTAAAGCAACCGATCTAAAGTAATCCCCATATAAATGCTTACTTGCATGCTCACTGTTTGGATTCAGGATAAGAAAAAATACTAATTTTTGTGAGATGGATTCACCGTGTACTTGTCTATAATTAAAAATGTATTTGTCATTATTTTGATCAAAATAATGACAAAGTAATTATTAATAGCTTGAATTAAAAAAAATTAAAAAGTTTTTGCTTTTAGTCCTTACCTTGATTCAGGACCTTTCAGATCACGAGAGGCATGATGTCTAAACATGAACTGGGAAACATGAAGTGAAGTCAGTAAGATTTCTGATAATTAATGAATGTTGTGCCATACTCTCAGTTTGAAGGTTTGTTTCAGCTGCTATGCTCAGTATAAGTTAAGTTACAGTGTATACAGATGTTATAGTTGCTATGGCTGTAGTATTTTATGATTCACATACTTGTATCTCATGTACATTTGTTATACTGATATTCCAAAGAAATGCAGTAATCCTTAAAGACTGTTAATGTTACTATTATTCATAAAACAACTCTTATTTGTTCTTGAACAATTTTAAGAGATTAGTCCCATCTTTCCCTTTTGATTTCCAGTAAAATAATCATTAATCTGTTACATGCTCTTTATTGTATTGTTTGTAAAGAAAGTACACTTTACAAAGTTCTGTTGAGAACTGACAGATTTTTTTTTGTTCATTTAAGGTCAATGAATGCTTTGAAGGGCAAATTATTATTGGATTTTTAAGTCTTTCAGTGCAGTATCTCTTAATGCATACCTAGCTTTAGCTTTTCCGTATTTCAAAGCCTATTCTGTGTACACTGGGTTATATTTTTCACATTTCGGGTCAGTTTATATGGTGGTACAGTTTATATGAAAGTAAGATGAATGTTTGATCTCATGACAGAAACAATAAGCAATGACTACTGATAATATTAAAATTAGTTTAATAAAAGCTTGGTTTTGCTATTTTAAAAAAAGTACTGTTTTGTGATCACAAACATTTTACAATAATATTTACCGTTTTATACTGTAAAGTTGTGTACATTTTAAAATGTATTTTTTACAGAATTATTCTGGCAACCACAGCTGCCAGATTTTTTTTTTCTGTAAAAACAACAGTGTTTTTGTTTAAATGATTAATGGCAATTTTCAATTGTTAATTTGTTTTTTCCACGCAATTATTCCGTTAATTATACTACATTAACTTGTGAAGAGATTTACATTTTTAATGTATTTTTTTTTTTTTTACAGTGTATTAATTGGCCTATGTGTTTGAATGTTTAATTGGATAAATTAAGCTATGAAATGGTGAGTTACTGGAGTAATGATTTGTTTCTTTTGTTGAACTTGTTTTGAAAGTTTGTACAAATCAATTCCCCCCCTGTTGTTTCAATGGTTTGGTTTCTCCCTGTGTCTCCCCCTATTGTTCAGTTTGTATTGGTTGCCCCTTTTGCCCATATTCGGACTTCCCCCTTGTTACCTTGATTGTCTACACCTGTCCTTGTTCCTTGCCACTCCCTTACACCACTCTTTATATAGTCATTTCATTGTCCTGTCTACTATGTGACGTTGTGGTTGCTGTTCCCTGGATTCCTGTTTTGTTTAATTAAATCTTTTTTTTTTTTTTTTATTTACTCCCTGTGTTTCCCTCTGGCTCCTCACCCCCAGAAACCAGTTACAGCTTGCGCTTTGTAGTATTTGTTTCTGGTTTTTGAGAACATTCTTGTCACAGGCATCGCTTCTTATTAGGACTGCATCACCCACGTCTCTTTGGGTTTACAGGTTGTCTGGTAGCTCCATAGTCCCAAAGCTGATGTCATTTGCTTGTGTTTAATACCTAGAAAAATAACTATGCAGTGTTTTTTTTTTTTTTTTTTTTTTTTTTTTAAATGTGCAATGAATATTAATCTTAACGTTGCATGTGCTATTTTGTCCTTAGGTCAGCTGGACATGGTGGAAGAGCTAAATGTGCTGTTATCCTGTACCTTGATGGCATTCTACTTGTTTCACTTCAGCATGAGGCTCATTCAGGTAAATGCTTAACTCTTTTGTAGCCTTATTCCTATTTGTCCTTTGGAAATGTGAAGAACATTTCATTAGTAGACTTAATTGTAGTAATCCATTATTCCTGGTTTTAATATGTGAATTCTGGGCGCTTTACTCGGTTGAGTAGTGTTTCCCGTCAGCATAATGATGGAGAATGCAGCTGTTTTTAGTGTAGCCTTTGACCAACTAATACTAGTTTCAAGGGACCATTTACTGAGAAAAGTTTGGTGGTGGTTCAGAGACCTGACTCCATTGAAGGCCGAGTCTACCAACGCAATGCTGTAGGTAAGTATATTATTATTATTATTATTATTGTTATATATATATATATATATATATATATATATATATTTTTTTTTTTTTTTGTGGTGGTGGTACAGAGACTTGACTCCTTTTTGAAGGCAGGGTCTAGCAACGTAACGCTGTAGGTAAGATGATATTATTATTATTATTATTATTATTATTATTAATAATATAATTTTTTTTTTTTTTTTTTTTTTTTTTTTTTGTGGTGGTTTAGAGACCTGACTCCATTGAAGGCCGAGTCTACTAACGCAACGCTGTAGGTAATTATAATATTATTATTATCATTTTATTTCTGAATTTTGTGTGCACTTCATTTTTTGGGGTCTTCATGACTTTGTCAATTGTTATGGTCTCATGCTTTTTAGTTTTTTTTACTAAATTTTATTTAACCTGTGTAATATATGGCCTTGTGCTGTTTTGATTTATCATGGTTCACCAGCACTTGAATCTGCCTTTTTCTCTTGAATCTGTCTTTTTCTTCTATGTCCTTTTGATGATGTACTAGAAAAGGTGCCATCACAGTTATGTCCCTCCTCTGAGATTTTAATGGTTTCAAATTTGTTTGTGTTTGAAAGGTTTAAAGTCTAGACTTGTGTTGTGTGAGATACTGAACGGAGTCCTCTTCCATGACTTGTTGGATCTGAAAGGACTAATACACAGTGTGGAGATATCCTCGTAAACTCAGTTGGTTAGGTTTTAAGTGAATGTAAACTTGAGAAAGAAGACGTGTAACAGTCCATTGAGTATGTAGTCTGTTAGGTCCTTTCAATAGCTGTCTCACTTGTGAAACGAACTTCACAAGTGTTTAATGCTCCATGATGCTGTCATTGCCTCATTTTGGGTCAAAATAATTTTAAAATACTTTTACTGAAAAACTGCTCTATTACTGCATTAAACTAACTTTTGCTCAAGTAAGGGTAAATGTGTAAAGTGTTGTTAGGCTTGATTGATTATGTCAACTGTAACCAGGAACATCACCGTAATCACCCTGATCCAGTCTGTATCCAGACCAGATGGTCACTGCAGGCACCCGGATCCAGTCCAGAGGGTGGATCAGCACCAGAGATGACCCCTGGAGCCCTGAATGTCAGCGGAGACCATGACAACTAGATGAGGCTCAGAGACAGTCTATAAGTGAAGAGTTCTTTGCTGGAGATCTGTCATTGCCAACAGAGAACTGGAAGCAGACTCTGCTAAATCTGACTTAGTTGCAGCCTGGAATGAAACTGCTGGTTTTGTGTGGCCAAAGGTAAAATATACCCCTGACTGAGCCTGTTGTGTACCAGGGTTTTTTTTGTGTGGGCCCTTAATTTGTTACCGATGGAGTTTTGGTTTCTTGCCAGTGTTGAGGCTGGCTTTCTTAATTTCTAGCGATATTGTCAGCTTGATTGTACAGATACTATTTGAAGCAAGCTGGATGACAACACTGAGTCAATGATGAACTAAGTTTAACTGACAGTTGAGTTTACTATTGTGTTTTTGCATTATCAACACCATTTGTGTTTGTTTAATGATGTTTTTGTGCATACATTTCTCTTGCATTGGCATGAATTTATACGGTCCACCCCACTCAGGAAAAGTTTAGCTGCCAATTAATCAATTTCAGCTTTGACTCTTGACCTCATTTATTTACTCCTTTTATTTAATTAACTTCATAGTGTCCAACAAAGCTACTGGGATTGCTATCATTCTTTAAAGCATCCTGATCAAGCAGTGTTCGGTTTAATGTTTGAGAAGCAGACCAGGGTAGTCTGTTACCTGCAGGTACAGATCCAAGTCCACAAGTTTTTATGAGATGAGTAGGGGAACCCCAGACTTTAGGTGGACGAGATGTCTTAGTCATTTGTTGCCTTTTTAAAGACTTCTTGTGCACATTGTAACCAAAGGTCAGAATTGCTCCTATGATATAGGTTTTTGATGTACACTTGTGAAATTCTGTCATTACTGTTCTCACAGAATTAGTATTAGTACAGTGGTAAAACATAATTGGAAAGGTCCAACACTCATTGTCAGGATTATGTCTCTGTTTTGTTCTGTTCTCCCAGTGTTTTCACCCCTCACATGGCCTTCAGTTGGTTTTTCCCTTTTGTCTCCCCCTGTACTTCTGTGTTTATTGGTTTGTCCCTATTAGCTTTGATTTGGTTCACCTGTCTTGTTAATTTGCTACACCCCCTGCCACTCCTATTTAAGTTGTTTGTTTCCTCAGTTTCAATGTCAGTTGATAACGTTACTATGTGTTTCATGTCTGCGCCTCGTTTTGAGTTCTTTGTTTTACTTTAAATCATCTTTGATCATGTCCTGGATCTACCTGGTGCAACTGTGACACATGTAGTTTGTGTGATTTTTTTTTTTTTTTTTTTTTTTTTTTTTAAACCTCTTCAGTCACTGCGTCCATTGAAATGGACAATTTTATTGGTTTAAAAAAAGTGTTTTTATGAGCAATTTATGGTTACTGATTGTTCCTAGATCAACCAATCATAAAGAAGATGTCCCTTAATTTAATTTGGGTGAAACATGTTTTCTTCTCTGAAGTACCTGGAGATTTGCTTTGAATGCTCTGTGCATCTCTTTTGAATTTTGAGTGGTGAACATTAACCCTAATTCTGTGTATTTCAGGTAAGATGAGAAGCTTTTTAGAAGAGTTGAATGTGCCGCTGTCCTGTTCCTTGATGGCATCTCGCTTGAATTCATTGAGCCTGATGTTGGTGAGTGCTGAAGTTGTTTTTTCCTGAATTAGGAAATTATCTGCTAGGGTTGTTTGCTGTTTGAAATGTGGAGAGCTTTCTTTGGTGAAGTTTTAAGTGATTGATCCTGTATTTTAAAGTGTTGTCTGCTTCATGTTTCCTTGTACAGTGCTATAAGTCTTCATGTAAGTGCTACATTTGTGTCCTGCCGGCCTTGTTTTACCCATTTCTGTGGATTATTAAAGACTGTTAATTGTGATTCTCACTTGTCTCTGCGTTCCTTGCTTTCTCAGAGGTCACATTTACCAAAAATGGCCGTCATTGATAGAAATTACAATAGATCATCCTCAGCGTAATCTGTCAGCGGCCTTTACATCTTTCTAAGTGTAATTCCAACCCCTGTTCAGTTGGTGGTGAGTGCGGTCCACTGTGGCAGCAGAGCGCTGAATCCAGAAGAAAAAGTAAAACTGCCACAAATCTTTTGTTGTACGCTTGCTTACCCAGAAGTTACATTTTTACCATCCTGTTTGTGAAAAATCACAGACCATGTTAAAGACAAACACAACCTTTGCCGTAAGTTTGTATTTTATTGTCCTTTTTATTCCCTTATAATGTCATACCGGTTTTGTTTTCCCTTTAAAGGCAGTGTATTTTAGCAAATTTTGTCCCATTTCTCACAAACAACATTTAGAAATGTATTCTTATTATTCCTTTTTTATAGAAACATTTGATGTTGGTCATTTTGAATTTTGTATCACTTTGTAGTTTAGTGTTTGTGCCCATTTAATTCTGGTTTAGCTTCCCCACGTTTAATTGTTTTGTGTACTTTTTTGTATTTGGGCCCCTTTTGTGCTTTATGTACCTTTTTATAGGCATTTTTTTGCCTCTCCCCCCTCTCTTGTTGTATAAATTAATTTTATTTTGTCTTTTGTCATGCTGTACTTGTAGTTACAATATTTATGGTTCTGTAATAATGGTTATTTCAATGTAATGGCTGTAAACTTTTTTTTTTTTTTGTATTTTATGCATCTGTAATTTATTTTGGCCTTTATTTCTACCAGTCGGTGTAGTTTTATGTACTTGTATTGCTTTGAAACGAGTGTTATTTGAGAATATTTTCAGTTTTTACAGTGCTCTGTTTTTTATTACTATGTAGTCTTTTCTTGTATTTTAAGGTAATTTGTTTACTTTTAATGTATCTTTTGGTGTTGTTTGTCAATGTATGACAGTTTGTCCTGGCTGGGGCAAGTTGCATTTTTTGTAATTGTAAAAGTGTTGGAGAATTAAAAGACAGTGTGTGTATATATTTAAGTTTGTATTTTTTTTTTTTTTGGGCCAAAATGCTGTCTAGGGTTGAGTTAGGGTTGAGTTAGGGTTGAGTTAGGGTTGAGTTAGGGTTGAGTTAGGGTTGAGTTAGGGTTGAGTTAGGGTTGAGTTAGGGTTGAGTTAGGGTTGAGTTAGGGTTGAGTTAGGGTTGAGTTAGGGTTGAGTTAGGGTTGAGTTAGGGTTGAGTTAGGGTTGAGTTAGGGTTGAGTTAGGGTTGAGTTAGGGTTGAGTTAGGGTTGAGTTAGGGTTGAGTTAGGGTTGAGTTAGGGTTGAGTTAGGGTTGAGTTAGGGTTGAGTTAGGGTTGAGTTAGGGTTGAGTTAGGGTTGAGTTAGGGTTGAGTTAGGGTTGAGTTAGGGTTGGTTAGGGTTAGGTTAGGGTTAGGGTTAGGGTTAGGGTTAGGGTTAGGGTTAGGTTAGGTTAGGGTTAGGGTTAGGGTTAGGGTTAGGGTTAGGTTAGGTTAGGGTTAGGGTTAGGGTTAGGGTTAGGTTAGGTTAGGTTAGGGTTAGGGTTAGGGTTAGGGTTAGGGTTAGGGTTAGGTTAGGGTTAGGGTTAGGGTTAGGGTTAGGGTTAGGGTTAGGGTTAGGGTTAGGGTTAGGTTAGGGTTAGGGTTAGGGTTAGGGTTAGGGTTAGGTTAGGTTAGGGTTAGGGTTAGGGTTAGGGTTAGGTTAGGGTTAGGGTTAGTTAGGGTTAGGGTTAGGGTTAGGGTTAGGGTTAGGGTTAGGGTTAGGTTAGGGTTAGGTTAGGTTAGGGTTAGGGTTAGGGTTAGGTTAGGGTTAGGGTTAGGGTTAGGTTAGGGTTAGGTTAGGGTTAGGGTTAGGGTTAGGTTAGGGTTAGGGTTAGGTTAGGGTTAGGGTTAGGGTTAGGTTAGGGTTAGGGTTAGGGTTAGGTTAGGGTTAGGGTTAGGGTTAGGTTAGGTTAGGGTTAGGGTTAGGGTTAGGGTTAGGGTTAGGGTTAGGGTTAGGGTTAGGGTTAGGTTAGGGTTAGGGTTAGGGTTAGGGTTAGGGTTAGGGTTAGGGTTAGGGTTAGGGTTAGGGTTAGGGTTAGGGTTAGGGTTAGGGTTAGGGTTAGGTTAGGTTAGGGTTAGGTTAGGTTAGGGTTAGGGTTAGGGTTAGGGTTAGGGTTAGGGTTAGGGTTAGGGTTAGGGTTAGGTTAGGGTTAGGGTTAGGGTTAGGGTTAGGGTTAGGGTTAGGGTTAGGGTTAGGGTTAGGGTTAGGGTTAGGGTTAGGGTTAGGGTTAGGGTTAGGTTAGGGTTAGGGTTAGGGTTAGGGTTAGGGTTAGGGTTAGGGTTAGGGTTAGGGTTAGGGTTAGGGTTAGGGTTAGGGTTAGGGTTAGGGTTAGGGTTAGGTTAGGGTTAGGGTTAGGGTTAGGGTTAGGGTTAGGGTTAGGGTTAGGGTTAGGGTTAGGGTTAGGGTTAGGGTTAGGGTTAGGGTTAGGGTTAGGGTTAGGGTTAGGGTTAGGGTTAGGGTTAGGGTTAGGGTTAGGGTAGGGTTAGGGTTAGGGTTAGGGTTAGGGTTAGGGTTAGGGTTAGGGTTAGGGTTAGGGTTAGGTTAGGGTTAGGGTTAGGGTTAGGGTTAGGGTTAGGGTTAGGGTTAGGTTAGGTTAGGGTTAGGGTTAGGGTTAGGGTTAGGGTT
>NC_133384.1:40151561-40192193 GCF_049309525.1 Garra rufa
AGTTAGCGTTCACTGCTGGTTTACGGCACACGTGTGGTCCGTCTGTGAGAGTGAGTGTGTTGTGTTCGTGTTCTCAGAGCGCCGCGTCGACACCAACGATCGCGTTTACTTTGTCAATCACAACACAAAGACGACGCAGTGGGAAGACCCACGAACACAAGGGTGAGTGAAGCTCATGGTGTAACCTCTCTGACTCTTCAGATCTCACTGCGTGACTCTCATTACGTCTGTGTGTGTGTGTGTGTGTGTGTGTGTGTGTGTGTGTGTGTGTGTGTGTCTGTGTGTGTGTCTGTGTGTGTGTGTGTGTGTGTGTGTGTGTGTGTGTGTGTGAGTCAGGCTGCAGAATGAAGACCCTCTTCCCGAGGGCTGGGAGATTCGTTACACCAGGGAGGGCGTGCGCTACTTCGTGGATCATAACACACGCACCACCACCTTCAGTGATCCGCGGACGGGCAAATCTGCCGTGTGAGTCAATCAATCTCACACAACTTGTGTTTCCATCCCTAAAACATTAGCGTATAAAACACTGTTTCCATCCCATGTGTTCAAAATTAAATTGTCACTTTTTTGGAAGCTGGCACAGAATATCAGTAATAAAACAATAAAGAGTTTCTGCCTTTTTTACTCCATATTAAATGTCTAAGAGAGTGCCATAACAAAAACTGTCATGTGATTTATTCATCTCAAGTGATCGCATACGTTTTTTTATGCGCATTTTAGGATTTTAATGTGCATCTTGGCGTTTCCAACATAAAACATGGATGGAAACGTAATGCCATTACAGGCGCTGTGTTCTTCTAATGAATGTTTGTGTGTCTCGCGCAGCACTAAAGGTCCACAGATCGCGTACGAGCGAAGCTTCAGGTGGAAACTGGCGCATTTCCGATATTTGTGTCAGGTAATGCTAGCTCAGCTCTTCAACACACATGAAACATGCGTGTATGTGTTTTCCAAACATGTTGTCTGTGTGTTCGCAGTCCAACGCTCTGGCCAGCCACGTGAAGATCACCGTATCCCGACAGACGCTGTTTGAAGACTCGTTCCAGCAGGTCTGAGAAACACACGTAGCAGAAGCTGCAGTCAAGTTCAAGTTTCTGTCTCATTTACTGGTTCTGTTTTACTCATTACTGTAGATCATGAACTTCAAACCGTATGACCTGAGGAGACGTCTATACATTATCTTCAGAGGAGAGGAGGGACTGGACTACGGAGGCCTTGCTCGGTACGACACGCACAGGGAATGAAACACGTGTCAACCGCTGTATAACTTACCTTCGTGTGTCGGTGGTTTGCAAGAACATTGTGTTGTTTGTGAATGTCGGATCATCTCAGGATCTGCTGAGTTTATTTTCTTACTGACATCAAAGACTTCAGATCATAGGGGCTAGGGCTGCACGATATATCGAAAAATTATCGTTATCGCAATATTAGTATACGCGATATCAGTATCGCAGAGAGTTGCGATAATTGACATTTAATTTATGTGCCAAACATTTGTGCGTTGCATGCGTAGGTTGTCCTCATTTGACCAAACAGATGGGGGCTTACTGTCTTTATACCCGCCTCCTAAGTAGGTGCTATAATGCTATTGGCTAGAACGGATGAACAGGTGAACCCGGTGGCTCAGAGCAGAGGATGAAAAATAAATACGGCAGGAGTATGAAGGAAGAAAATGACAGCAGCGCTGAACTTTTGCCTAAAAAGAACTGTACAGGAATCAAAATTGCCACCGTTTATGCTCCCAAAATTTAATCTGCACAACCTCAAATTATATTTGCGAGCATTTGTGCGAGTGCGAGAAATTGTTGTGGTGCGACCTAGTTTCATTTCTTTACAAAACTTTCGCTAACCTAACTACTGCACAGACTGCTGTGAGCTGATGCGTTCGCCGTTCTCTCCAACATTACATAACCATTTAAACTTAATCAGTATTGTTACCTTTAATGAAGATTTGAGATATTAGCCGTCTTCCTGTCACTGACAATGCGCACCGCTGAACTAGGATCTGGACGGTTTTTTCTGAAACTTCTGTTCCGGATTTGCACAAACTGCATTGCAATTAGGGGTGTGTGGTATGACGATTTTTGATTGTGGACAGTACGCTCTGCACTGCCGAGAGTTTCGCGCGATCCTTAAAACGAAACCAAAAGTAAAACGCATAGGCTACGCGCATTTAAAAGCAATTTTAATACCCCACGTTTAGAGAGCGCAAATTAGGCTAGATAAAATATCTACGCTGTTATTAGAATGCGGGCTATAATAAGTTTTGAAGTTGTCTATAACTCTGTATCATACTTGAAAAAATTTGGTCTCTATATTGCACTTTGAATATTGAAAGAGTAGTCTACTTTGAATATGGCTGCATTTATTGTCTATTTTTTGTTATTTATACTGTAATTTTTTAAAAATTTTATTCTGAGGCTTTCAGAAACAGCCCATTTGATTTGCCTGGCAATTGGAATCAGCCATGAAGAATAAAGATCAGTGCATTACTAAAAAGAAATTGGGTGCTCCTAATTTTTTTTCATGCTCCTAACTTTTTGAAGTTTAATGGTAATTTTAATAAATTTTTTGTTTAATAATATGTTTTATTAAAAAAAAAACAGGCAAGGCAAGGAAATATTTAGTTTAAAAGATGCTCTTACATGTAAATAAAAAGTAATGTTTGAAAGCAATTCATTTTGTGTTTGCAGGTCTATGGTAACAGCAAACCAGAAATCAGAATATCTGCTGAGGTTTTAAGTCATTCATAGTGTTTTAAAGTCAAAATTTTTGCAACTTCCTTGACATAAATTATTTTTTTTTTAATTAGATTTAATTCGGATGACAGAAGAATATCTATTACCTGTTTATTTTAGCATGATCATTACATATATAAAAGATTTTAAAAAATAGATAATAATAGCAATAATAATTAAAGCATTTCTCTAGGGAAATGAAATATCGTTATCACAATATTCAACACCAATATCGCATATTTCCCCAATATCGTGCAGCCCTAATAGGGGCCCAAACCTCTGAAAGAAAAGGGTCAAAAATCAAACTTGACTGAGGAGACATAGGCCAAAATATATGTTGCATTATATTCAAATGATATTATATTGCAATGTATTAAATTTGTAACATTTTTAAATAAATTATCATTTTAATCTTTTTTTTTTTCATTTAGTTCACTGTTTTGATTTGAAGCTGTGTGTGTGTGTGTGTGTGTGTGTGTGTGTGTGTGTGCAGGGAATGGTTCTTCCTGCTGTCTCACGAGGTGCTGAACCCCATGTACTGTCTGTTTGAATACGCCGGCAAGAGCAACTACTGTCTGCAGATCAACCCGGCGTCCACCATCAACCCCGACCACCTGTCCTACTTCTGCTTCATCGGACGCTTCATCGCCATGGTAAGTCTCACACACACACACACACACACACACACACACACACACATGCATCAGTAAAGCTGAAGTCCGTAGACCAGTCGCTCATTTCTGTCTTTGCAGGCTCTTTTCCACGGCAAGTTCATCGACACCGGCTTCTCGTTGCCGTTCTACAAGCGCATGCTCAATAAGAAACTGATCTTGAAGGATCTGGAGTCAATAGATCCTGAGTTCTACAACTCTCTCATCTGGATCAGGTTTGTGTCTGATTATTATTAACCATCCTGACCTTTTGAATGTGAAAAACAGCTAACGAGCACATCGTAGCACTAGAGTTCCTGTCTTCAGTTTTCACAGATCCATGACCTCGAATGATGAGGTCAGAGGTCACAGTAAACATTTCTACGGTCTGCTGTCAGAGATCCCTTAGACTGATCGCCGCTCATGTGATTCATCCGCAGAGACAACAACATCGAGGAGTGCGGCTTGGAGATGTACTTCTCGGTGGACATGGAGATCCTGGGCAAGATCACGTCACATGACCTGAAAGACGACGGTGCCAATGTCCTGGTGACAGAGGAGAACAAAGAGGAGTATATCGGGTAAGAGCGCGGCGCCTCACGACCCGTTGTTAGTGTCAGGTGTAGCTGTGGACTGATGGTGTCTCCTGTCCCGCAGACTGATGGCTGAATGGAGGTTTTCTCGTGGCGTTGAGAGTCAGACCAAAGCGTTCCTGGACGGCTTCAACGAGGTGGTGCCGCTGCAGTGGCTGCAGTACTTTGATGAGAAGGAGCTGGAGGTGCGTTCGTGGTCCGTTTTACTCGTCTGAACCCGTCTGAAAGTGCTGTCGGTGACAGGACGGTTCTGTGTGTTTGCAGGTGATGTTGTGTGGCATGCAGGAGGTGGATCTGCAGGACTGGCAGAGGAACACCGTCTATCGTCACTACACTCGCAACAGCAAACAGATCATCTGGTTCTGGCAGGTGTGCAACACCTCTCTAACTTCACTATTGTATCATTTTTGTGCTTAAAGATGGTTAGCGAAAACCTGAAATGTTTATTGCAAATAATTTGATTTTGGCAACACAAATTTAAAAAGTAAAAATATATACAGTATCTCACAAAAGTGAGTACACCCCTTAGATTTCAGCAACCACTTTAGTACATCTTCTCAAGGGACAATACTATAGAAATTAAACTTGGATATATTTTAGAGTAGTTATTGTGCAGCTTGTATAGCAGTATAGATTTACTGTCCTCTGAATATAACTCAACATACAGCCATTATATATAGTCAAAAAAGCTGGCAACAAAAGTGAGTACACCCTAAGTGATAACAGCAGTATGTTGTTTAAAGCCACATGACCTATTCATCATGTTTATGATTTTGTCTGCTTGACAGAACCATACAAACTTGTGTATCTTGTATTAGAGCAGTTCAAATCTGGTGCTTTAAGTACAATTCTCTCATACTGACCACTGGATGTTCAACATGGCATCTCATGGCAAAAACTCTCTGAGGATTTGAGAATTAGAATTGTTGCTCTCCACAAAGATGGCCAAGTCTATTAGAGGTTCAGCAACACCCTGAAACCCAGTTACACTACAGAGGTCAGGGTCACACAGAGGTTTTCCAAGATGGGTCCCATTCGGAACAGGCCTCGCAAGGGTCGATTAACAAAGTCGAGCACTCGTTCTGTGCGTCAGGTGCAGAACCTGGCTTCAAAAAACAGACGCATGAGTGCTGCCAGCATTGCTTTAAAGGTTGCAGAAGTAGAAGGTCAGCTTGTCAGTGCTCAGACCATACGCCGCACACTTCAACAAGTTGGTTTGCACAGGCGTCGTCCCAGAAAGAAGCCTCTTCTAAAGCTGGCTCACAAGAAAGCCTGCAAACAGTTTGCTGAAGACAACCAACAAGAGCATGAATTACTGGAGCCATGTCCTGTGGTCTGATGAGACTATAAGATAAACTTGTTTTGCTCCGGTGGTGTCCAGCATGTGTGGCGATGCCCTGCTGAGGAGTACCTACAGTCATCATGGTCTGGGGCTGCATGAGTGCTGCTGGTTCTGGAGAGCTGCAGTTCATTGAGGGAAACATGGATTCCAATATGTACTGTACATTCTGAAGCAGAACATGACACCTTCCCTCCAGAAACTAGGCCGAACTGCAGTTTTCCTAACCCTAACCCCAAACACACCACCAAGATGACAATTGCCTTACTGAGGAAGCTGAAGCTGAAGGTGATGGGATGGCCAAGTATGTCTCCAGACCTGAACCCTATTAAGCTCCTGTGGGGCATCCTCAAGCGTAAGGTGGAGAAGCAGCATGTGTCTAACGTCCATCAGCTCATGATGTGATTATAGAGGATCCCAGCAACAACCTGCAGCTCTGGTCAGCTCCAGGCCCAGGATGATGAAGGCAGTGCCAGATAACAATGGTGCTAACACAATATATTCACACTTTGGACAAGTTCACTTATTGTGTACTCACTTTTGTAGTACTCACTATTGTCATTATTTTGACAATTATGGCTGTATGTTGAGTTATTTTAAACAGGACAGTAAATCTATACAAGTTGCACATTGACTACTCTAAAATTAGGGTTGGGCATCGAGAACCGGTTCCAACTTGGAACCGTTTAAAAAATAACGATGCCATTGGAATCGTTTAATAAAATTTGTTTTCGATTCCGATCATCGGTTCCAAACACGCAAGTTTTGGTTTCCATTGTGGCCACCGTATTTCTGGAAATGCTTGCCGCGCGCTTGTTCAGTTGCAGCTATGGAGCACGGTAAGCGGCGCTCAAAAGTGTGGCTTTATTTCACACTAAGGGTGTACTCACACTAGGCAGTTTGAACCGTGCCCGAGTGCGTTTGACCACCAAAGCGCGGTTCGTTTGACTAGTGTGAGTGCTCGTTTAGCCGGCCCTGGCCCGCTTGGAAGAGGTGGGACGGTAAAGTTGGACTCGGGCGCGGTTAGCATGCAGTGTGAGCGCTAACCGTGCTGGAGCACGGAACAGGACGCGTGATGTCGCGTTTTTGCGAGGTAATCAGCGTTTTTATAGTCCATAATCAAAGCTGCAAAGTCCTTGCTGCACTTCAGCTGGTACCTCGCAAACCTCCTCATACAAGCAGCACGATTGCGCGAAAATTTTCGTGCCACAAATGCGATAGACATGTTTAACGATAGGCTGTGGACAACCGCGGAACAAACGACTCAAAATTACTATCCACAAAGTAAAAGAGCGATGGACTAAATTGCGTTCAGCGAGAGCGCGCTCTTCCTGTGTTTTTACATGCAACACATGTGACAAAATGATATCTTGCACGGGAGGATGCACTACGAATATAACGAAACACCTACGCCTGCATGATGTACAAATTAAGGGGTGTAGCGTGTTTGACGTGCTGCGCAGGTCCACTGTCTCGTCATGCACAGAGAGTCCAGACCAGGGTGCAAGTTCTGCATATATAAATCTGTTTTTGGGCTGGTGCAGAGGCATTCCTAATTTTCTCCTACATGGGCTGCAGCTCCTAAAACTAAAACTCATATTGAATCAAAATAAAATTATCCTCTGTGAAATCAAATGAGCCTGTGACATGTTTTGACTCCAGCCCACAAAGAATCGGAATTGAGAATCGAAAAGAACCGAAATCGAAAGGAAGAATCGGAATCGGAATCAGAATCGTTCAAATCAAAACGATGCCCAACCCTATCTAAAATATATCCAAGTTTCATTTCTATAGTATTGTCCCTTGAGAAGATTTAAAATGGTTGCTGAAATGTGAGGGGTGTACTCCTTTTTGTGAGATACTGTAAAATAAATCATTTATTTAATGAACTAAATTAATATTACAATGTTTTTTTAAAGTATTACATATACTGTTGCAATATATAATCCAATATATAATCCAATATAGATCCAATATAGATCATTCTAATAATAAATCAGTATATTAGAATGATTTCTGAAGGATCATGTGACACGTAAGACTGAAGTAATGGCTGATGAAAATTCAGCTTTGCATCACAGGAATAAATTAAATTTTAAAGTATATTACAATAGAAACCATTATTTTATATTGTAATAACATTTTGCAATATTACAGTTTTTTTCTATATTTTTGATTAAATAAATGCAGCACTGATGAGCAGAAGAGACTTTCTTTAAAAACATTACAACTCTAACTGACCCCAAACTTTTGACCGTGTGTGTGTGTGTGTGTGTGTGTGTGTGCGTGCGTGTGCGTGTGCGTGCGTGTGCGTGTGTGTGTGTGTGTGTATATATTTTCTGCTTAGTTTTGAAGCAGTATGCTAATAGACTTCATAAGGTTTGTTTTTTCTGGAACAGTCTTGCATTGGGCTGAGCAATACATTAATACAAGTTCTGTTCACATTGATTCTCAAGGTCTAACAAACATGTTAATGTTAGTTAACGTTACCTAACCCTGTCAGTGCTAAATGAATTACGTGATGACGTTTTTGGCCGTATCGCTCGGCGCTAGTCTAACAGCACGTGGGCTATAAACACACTTTTTACTTCAATATTTCTTTCACCCTTATTTATATTTAAATTAGATGTCTATTAAACCGGGATAATTTGACCTGCTTATTATCTTTCATGTTGAAGCGATTTCTATTAGTCGTTTCTACAGTATTTACAGACTGAACTGAAAGAGGAAGCTGGTTTTAAAATAATCTTGTTCTGATGTGTCTGTGTGCAGTTAGTGAAGGAGGTGGATAACGAGGTGCGTCTGCGTTTGATGCAGTTTGTGACGGGCACCTGCAGACTTCCTCTGGGCGGCTTCGCTGAACTTATGGGTGAGTCTTCAGTCTCTCCAGCCGTTTCTCTGACATCCAGTGAACTCATTCAGAGCCTTCAATAAACGTGCAGAACGGTCATCTGTTTATTTCCCTCACGCGTGTGACCCGGATGCATCTGAACCCTTTTCTTGCGATTCTTCATCCTCCAGGAAGCAACGGACCGCAGAAGTTCTGCATCGAGAAGGTCGGCAAAGAGACGTGGCTGCCCCGGAGTCACACCTGGTGAGTTTTTTAGGATGAAACTAGACGTCGCAGGCAGACGACGTTCACGACTCACTTGTTTTTGTCTGTTGGCAGCTTTAACCGTCTGGATCTGCCCCCCTACAAAAGCTTCGAACAGCTGAAAGAGAAGCTGCTGTTTGCGATCGAGGAGACGGAAGGTTTCGGTCAAGAGTGACGAAACGTCTTTCTCCTTTACGGCGACGCGTCAGCCAAGTCAAACAAAACCCTGAAACTTGCACAGATGATTACCAATGTAAATAAGCTATTTTGTCATTTTAAACCAAATCTTTATCTTAAGACCTCATTTAGCGATCTTCATAACATGATTCCCCATGAATATGCAAGCGTTCGAGCTTTTCTGATCTTTTCAATGCTGATATCTATATACAACAACGCTTTGTTTTATTCATTTGGCGGGTTTTTAAAATGAGCCTGAAAAAAAAAAAAAACAACATTAGAGAGATTTTATAGTAGAACTCAAACTTATGGCTCTAGTTTTATAGAGCTTTTACAGAATGATTGTAGAGTTTGATCAGGTGCCTGGGGTTTTTCTTTCTTTTCTTTTGTGTTGTTGGACATTAAGTTGTGATTGTTAAGCGCTTGCATGGCTGCCTGCAGAGTGAGAGATGATTGGACTCCTGTAGAGCGACAGACAGACCGCTGTCTCACATATCATTCATCACCATCGGCTCTGGACAGTATTGCCGTTGTCACTTTAGACTGTCGATCAGTATTCGTCCCTCCAGTAACAGAGTCTCTGCAAACGCTCAGAACGGCGGCAGCAGCTCAAGTCAGTTGTGCTCCAAGCACTTCATTATTTCTGTGGCCTTTGACCGTCAGGGGAGGAAAACTGTGTCCATGAATATCTTTCATATTAAAATATATGAGTTCAAACAAACTGCGGTGTCTCTCGTGTTCTTCAAGCACTGATGGAGACTTGTGTGTGTTTTTGAAGATTCCTGTGGGGTTTTATATTTTTACTCTACAGCTGCATCTCAACAAAGAACCCTGAGCCCAACATAAATATAGATGGTAGTTTTTGCTTTATTTAATTTGCACAAAGAAGCTCAAACTATAGAAGAACATTTCTATAATTTTAGTTTCATTGCTCAAAACATTTGAAATCTGAATCACGTACATAAAGAAAAACAAAAAACATCGTTTCATGCTAACATCAGTGTTTTTATTGTTTCTGAAATTTGATAAGTAACTTCTAGTCGGTTGGACGATTCTATGAGAAAATGATGGTAAAGGGAAGTATTCAGAGTTTCCAGGTGCACACGTGTGTTGATTAAACAGATTAGCCACGTGTTGAAGCTTCACTCGATGATCTTTGATCAGTCCAAGTCCAAGGTCTCTGTTTGCTATCGAGCGTGTCGTATCTGTGGACTCGTCCTGTCAAGGTCTGTCGTTAATCCATTTCTGAAACTCCAGCAAATCATCAATACTAGTCAATTACATTCAGATTTTGTCCCTTTGTTTACCCTCCGATAATGGCAGATACTGAAAGAGTCTGAAATAGTGAACAGCAAATTTCCATCAAACACAAATCAAGGGTAAGTCATTTTAAAGAACAGTTCCAGGTTAGGGTTGGACAACATCGGGACTGATTCAGCTGCCAGTCGTCATCCGTTGAGTTTCTTCAGAAGCTCCAGCGCTTCTTTATGAACCTGCATTGGGCCAAACGTGACAATTACGCCTCTGTAGACGATATAAGAGATGAATCTGATCAAACTCTGCTTGCAAACCTGTTTGTCTTCTTCAGTGACCGCAGGATAATCTCTGGCTTTAGTGAGCCACAGCGCCGCCCGCTTGACGTCTCTCAGCATCATGTAGGTCTTTCCCAGCATCAGCAGGTTCTTGCTGTAGAAATTTGGGTCAACTAAATAGAGATATTGAAATGTTAAAGTCGTGTATAAAATAACAAACACAACAAGATGAAGGTGCTTGCGTTCATACGGGACCTTCTTCAGCTTTCAGGAAAAATGCCAAAGCCTGAGGGAGACAGAACATTTATTATTCCCAATGTTTCAGTGCTAATGAAGTATCTACATAATTATTCATTTCAATCACCTCTTCATAAGTGGCTGTTGGAGGTGACGCAAATATAACGGCTGCAACTTTCCGCTGGTACCACGGTAATTCAGCGAATGCGAAACACCTGCAAACACAGTCAAAGGAACGATCATTGAGTTACTGAAAGTTATGTGCAGATTCGTCGGTGTATTTATCAGAATACAAACTCACCAATATCCAAGAATATGGATGGACGTTGCATCTTTTGGATTGAGTTCAATCGCTCGCTGTAGATAAGAGCGTTAAGATGTTTCGTTCATTTAGTGGCGACTGTGACCTAACTAGTGTAGTTCATTCACCCACATTAACATCTTACCTCTAAATGGTTTCTAATGATGTAGGAATTTCCTATTTTCACTTTGATCCCTTCATAATCACCAACGTCACTGAGGCAGATTGCGAACCACTGCAGAAGAGAGAGTGATAAGCATCTGATGCTCAAACACTGCAGATGAAGAAACACAAATGGTCATCTACTTTGTGTGCTGCAAAGGAAGCCTCGTTTTTCTCCAGGGCTCTCTGGGCGTAGTCGAAGGCCTCGTACGTGAGTCGCTTCTTCTCGTCGGAGCCGATGCTGGACAGTAGAGCCAGATCACGGGACGCTCGAGCCAATCTCCACAGAAACTCGGCATCATCGCTGGAACAAGAGCAAAGCCAGAGATACGTTCACTCTCTGTCCTCTGACAGTAACATCTCAAACATGTTGATTCATATGAAAATAAGAAAACTTTGTCATCTAACACACTGCTGATGTTTGTGTTTTAGCTGAAAATAATATTTCATCTGTCAGTTCTCTGTCATCCTGAACCAATGAGACGGTAAGATTTAATTGAAAACTGCACTTTTCTCCTTTACCTGCAGCCTCAGGTTAGTTTTTACCTGTCTTTATACTGTTTAATTAGGTTTCTCAGGTTAGCTTTACCTGTGTTTGTGGTGCAGCAGGAGCTGATGGAGTTTCTGTGTGTCTCCGCAGCTGTACAGATAATCTGCTTGTTCTAAAACTTCTTCAGCTGGACAGAAGATGTTCTTCAATAAACCAGCAGCGCTAAAACTTGATGTAAAGCTCAATGTTGACAAAAACAAGAAACACTACCTGAGACCAGCGCTCGAACCGAAGAGAAATGAGTGATTCTGTCATAGATGAGGAATGACAGCGGAGTCACAGCCACCAGAAATGAAGCTTTTCTGTTCTGACAGCCACAAAACACACAACACCGCTCACAAATACAACAACTCTATTGATAATCGTCAGAAATCACAGCACCGCTTCTATGACTGACATTCATTTGCTCTTTCACCCATAACCTCTCTCTCTCACACACACACACACACACACTTTAACCTGGTCATGTCCTGCATTTGATCCTCACTAACATTCTGAGGTAGGGTTACTTACTAAAGTTCTGATTCGATCGGTCCAAATGCACTCATTCATCTTCCTGATCTTCACATTTCTGCTCACAAACCGCTTGAAAACTCCGAATAAAGTCGCGGACGCCATCAGATCTGTCTGAACACCAGACTCGTATTCTGTGTGAGTTCTAGCTGTGCTTCTGTTGTAGAGCAGGTTAGCGCTGCTAATAAGGCTAATGTGTGTTTCCTGTGCTGTTTCCTCCAGCAGGCGGCGCTCAACACTCACTGCCGGAAAAAGATAAGCACTTGTCGCAAAATAGTCCTTGCCTCTAATAAGCTATCATTTTCAAACTGTTGAAATGTAACCTCACGACGACAATACAAAGATACATAGTGCAGAGAAGTCGAGCGAGAGGAACATCACGCTGCATGATGAAACACGTGACGCCGTTTAAGAGACTGGAGATGACGCCAGCAGGAGATGCGCTGAATCTGTTGTTGTTTGTAACCACGGCAACCAGTTACATTTAATGTCAGTTGCTGAGGAGAAACATAGTGAAACTTTGTTACTTAAGTATGCAATAATAGAAACAACGTCGCGTTTTCTGAAAGCATGTTACGAAACATGTTTAAGATCAAGATTCTCACGTTTCATTCAAGTGTTAATAAGAAGAATAAGAATAAGTCACTGTGTGGCATTTTACATTCATTTAAATATTTAAATTAAATATGGATGTAAATATTGCATTTTAATCAACTACAGTTTTTCACACTTGCTAAAACTATGGCAAGCCGTTCAGGAAAAAATTAATGTGTATTGTGTGAATATGGATTGGTTGACTGGTTGAATGTATGGTTTAATCACAAATGCATTCGTTCATAATACATTGGTATAACCAGACATGTATTGGTTTAGATACATCGGTCTGATCACATGCACATGGGTTTGCTCCTGTATACGTTGGTTCATTCAAGTAAACATTGGGCTTCTCAATAATGCAATGGTTTCCTCAACTATGTATTGGTTGAGATAAATCGGTTTCCTCAAGTATACATTGGTTTGTATGTATATTGTTTTCTTCAAGTATATTATGGTTTAGATACATTGGTTAGCTCAAGTATACATTGGTTTGTTCAGCTGTAGATTGGTTTAGATACATTGGTTTACTTAAGCTTATATTGTTTTCTTCAATTACATATTGGCTTAGATATATCGGTTTCCTCAACTGTGTATTGGTTATTATATATTGGTTTATTCAAGTATACCTTGGTCTGTATATATTGGTTTCTTCAGGAACATATTGGTTTGTGTATATATATATTGCTTTATTCAAGTATATATTGGTCTGTATATATTGGTTTCTTCAGGAATATATTGGTTTGTGTATTTATATATTGGTTTATTCAAGTATATATTGGTTTAGATATACCGGTTTCCTCAACTATATATTGGTTAGTATACATTGGTTTATTCAAGTATACATTGGTCTGTATATATTGGTTCGTGTATTTATACATTGGTTTATTCAAGTATATATTGGTTTAGATTTACTGGTTTGCTCAACTATGTATTGGTTTGTTCAAGTATGCATCGTTCCCTTCCGGAGGGAACTCAACGCTGCGTCCTGGTGGACACTATGAGAACTGCCTTCAGCATGACCGGTTCTGAAGCTGTTATCGAACAACGACAATGAACTTTGACATTGGCCGGCGCCAGCCTATGACGTCATCACACGGATCCGTGTCAGAGAAATCTGACACCTGATGACGCACACGACCTATGTGTGTTTTGTTTGGGTGAAGAGCACGCGCGCTCTGTCCTTGAGGGGACAGAGTGCCCGCACTGTGATAGTTTCTCCATGAAGAAACTACATTCTCGTTTGTCCCTTTTCTCGAGGGGATTGGGACATCCATCTGCCCCACGCGGCTCTGGCCCCGCGGCGGCTGAGATCGTGGGGATCGCAGGTGGAGCTGGCCGACGAGTTTGATAGAGGTGTGAACGAATGCATTTGTGATTAAACCTTACATTCAACCAGTCAACCAATCCATATTCACACAATCAGTGGGGATTTCTTTAAGACTGCAAGGGAAGCTCAGCTTCCCCTATAATGTCACAAAATTAATGGTCAAATTACGTACTATTGTATTAACATTTTATTGACTAAAAATGCGTTAGAAAACGTTCATCTCAAAGACGAATTCGTTCAGAATCAGTTAGATATAGCAGGTCGGCTGACTTGATTTTCTTCTCATACATTCCCGTAGCGTCACAGTGCATTTCCCCATTGAAGCCCAGCGTCCATTGACTTCAATGGGGCTGCTTTGAACGTTTTTTTTCAGTGCTTTGAAACTAGACGGTCATTGGATAAACGCTGCGATTATGTCCCGCCCACGGACGCTCAGCGTCTCTGGGGGTGAATGAGGAGTGGGCTGGCCTGGACGCTGAGCTTCTGCGTGATGATTGGAGGGTCTGTCGAAAGATTGCATCTCCTTTTGACTGACAGCGATTTTGTCCTATAAGGAATCGCTGAAGCTATTCGTTCGCACTCTCTGCGCTCAGTCCCATCGTGGTGGATTTCTCAAGTTCAGTCGAAATAAACACTGCTGCAACCTATTTCTTTATATTTGCTTGGCGAAATTGCTTGATTTTCATCATACATTTCACACAATTATACACCACATTCCTTGTTTCACTTTTACAGAGTTTAATATTTTTTTTTAGATCATTCATTCATATGAAACTGCACACGAAAAGTCACTGGAAAAGACGCCTAGTTGGTACGACAGGGTCACAGACCATTTTCTTGAAAAGGAACGTAGGGCAGAATTTACTTTTAAATAAATAGACAATTTTATGATGTAGACCGAAAATGAGCTTCCCCTATTTGACAGACCAGTAGCCGCCACTGCACACAATACACATGAATTTTTTCCTGAACGGCTTGCCATATAAAACACTAAACCCTATTCTCTGAACCAAATCTAACTCTTTCTGTAAAACCTTAAACAAGTTCAGGCAGTTTAGACACTGTTTGCGGATCTCATGCACTTTTTTTGCTAAACTTTAAACACATTCTCACTAAGACACAATTTGCTCTGTGATGAACTTGTGATGCAAAACCCTAAACACAGGAAAGCATCGTCGTCGTTTACACACAATCATTCAAAATTCTTCACACTTGTTTCTATTTAAATAAAGAAATTATAAGCCAGTTCAAAGTGCACAAATGGCACAGGTGCATCCGTCAATCTGAGAGGAGTGTGAAGAGGAGGAAGAGCAAAACCAAGAACAGTCTTTTCAGATGAAATTAGAGCTACTGTGATAGACCATGTTCTTGTGCATGAAATGACAGAGTTCAGCCAAATTTGAGCAGATTCTGTGGCCACCATAATCAGTTGGAAAAGTAAAGTTAACAACCTTTTTTGCACTGTATATTTTATACACTGTATTATGGTCATTTCAGTATATTCTTGTGTAGATCTGCAAGACCACGTTAGGGTAGCATTTCTCAATACTTAGGTCACTTTTTCAAAACTCTTCACACAACACCATGTGGACTAAACTGTGGATCAGTTATCATTTGCACATGTTTACGTACTGTTTTCAAAACGGTTAAACTTAAGTTCAAAACCTAGCGCAATACAAAAATAAATAAATTTGTAACAATTCTACAATAATATCAAATAGAAAAATACTTGTGTGACCGAGTATGCAAGTTCCCTCCCCTGCATTTATGATTGACAGCCTTTTAGAGCCGGGGATTTGTTATATAAAGGATGCGTCATGGCTAGCTCCGCCCCTATGCATGTTTTAATAGACTGCCCAGCGTATAATGCTGAGAGGGAAGTCCTGCTGCTACATAGTGTCAAAGCGAGATTTGCTTTCCTTTTCTGCAGTTAAACCATCAGTATGGAAGCATGTTATGACATTTCTAAAGTCAACTAGATTGTATGAGAGAATATAAAAGTTTAAGGTCTTATTTATTTATTTTATTGGTTTTTTTTTAATTATTATTTAACATAAAACGTCTAAGTCCCCACTGATACTACACACCCACAACAGTTGGTGGCGGTAATGCACCATGTTGGATGCCAACCACCAATAAACTTAAAGAAGAAGAAGAAGAAGAAGAAGCTCCGCCCCTTATTCCAGTTAGTCCCTGGGTGCTTTTCAATATCCCTCCTCATTTCCTCGCTCCTCCGTCCTCCATCCTATGACCCGGAACCCGATCGAGCTCAGCCATCTTGTAGGACATCTCAATTCTTTAATTGCACCGTGAGGAGGCGAGGATCGAGGAGTGAGGAGGCTTCCTGAGGAGTCTTGAGCGAGGATACGCAGGTGTTTCCTATGCGGAAGTGTTTTATCGACTAAATGTGACGCACTCCTCCCCCTTCGGATGGGTCATAATAATTTACATATATATTTGACCTTTGCAGTGTAAATAATGTCATATATTTAAACAGGGCATCTTGCTTTGTTAATAATTATTATGAATGCCTTAAATAACGAACTTTAACAACATATGGGCAGATCTCTTTAGCGCAGCTGATGACGCTTTGAAGTGATGAAGAATATTCCAATGTTCCTCCTTTCATTCCTCTATCCTCATTTCCTTTCCTTAAATCCTTCCCTCGTATCCTAAGGGGGTGGAGCTAAGACGTGAGGAAAGGAAGCAAGGAAAGGAAACCAGGATGCAAAAATAAGAAATGAAAAGCACCCCCTCTGTCGTAATACCAAATATTCCTCCTTGGTTGCTTCCTATGCCTCAAGTTGATTTTCATCTTCAATATAAGTTTAAGAACAAAAAAACTTTACATAAGGAGGTCGTAGTACAACAGTATTTGGGCCAAGCATATTCCTCAATGCTTCATATATTCACTGATGGATCAAAGGATCCAGCTTCTGGGCATACGGCTGCAGCTGTATACATTCAGAAATATCAAGTCAAAATTCAGAAAAGCATAACCAATTATGCATCTGTTTTTACAACTGAGCTGATAGCAATTTTGTTGGCTATTCAGTGGGTAGAGGAAGTTAAGCCAATAAGGGCAGTTATTTGCTCAGACTCTATATCATCTCTAAATAGTTTGTCAGGTGGGACATCAACAGTAAGGCAAGAATTGATTTATGAGATACTTATAAACCTGCTTAGAATACAAGATATGGGTATAATCCTGAGATTCGTATGGGTACCTGCTCACGTAGGAGTACAGGGGAATGAAATAGTTGATAAATTGGCTAAACAGGCGATGAAACATACGACTATTGAAGTGCAAATTCCACTAAGTAAAGCAGAAATAAAAGGAATAATCAAAAATCACATCAATAAAAAGTGGCAAGAAATGTGGGACAGGGGAATAAAGGGTAGGCACCTATATAGCATTCAAAAACAAGTTGGTAAAGGGAGATTATGCCTCAACAACAGAAGAGAAGATATCATTATTACACGATTGCGGATAGGACATTCTAGTTTAAATCATTCATTGTACATAATAGGGAAACATCAAACTGGATTGTGTATATTCTGTAGTGAAGTAGAGACAATTGAACATGTACTTCTACACTGTACAGCATATAATAGAGAAAGAGGCGAGTTGACTAAGAAATTGAAGGATCTAAGTATAACTAATTTCAGTTTAACAAATCTATTAAGTTATGCTTCAGAACATTCAAGAGTGCAAAAAGAAATACTGTATTATCTCAAAGTTACAGGATTGGAAGGAAGAATTTAGTTTTTTATTTATTTTTTCTTTTTAATTGTAACCCCCGTCGAAGCTTCACACTCCAGTCCAGTTGGTGGCGGTAATACACCATACATTGGCTTGTCAACCGCCAATAAACGATACAAGAAGAAGAAGAAGCTCCGCCCCTTGGTGCGTGCAGACTTACACCTGAAAGGTATGTTTCAGCTGTTTGGATAATGTTGCAGTGAGTTGGGCATATCAGTTAATAATGTTTATTTATTATAGCTGGAATAGCATCTTATTCGCGGCTTCGCGTTGGTGTGTAGGCTGTCACTAACCCCCGGTGGGTTAAGTTTCATTAATCGTTTGCATAGCGTTCACGTTTGCCATAACTCGCCTTCTTTTATTCCAGCTGGGTTGATTCCACTCATCCTCCTGTAAACTACTGAGATTTGAGCTGTGAACAATTGTATGACTTGTGTGTCTAGGTGACCGATATCTGGTATGTATAGTTACATTTTTAATAAATAATTGATTGGATTTAATTAACGATCTGTTTTTATCAGGAAAAACTTTCTTTGGGAGCGCTTCGTCTTTTTGCGTGATCTCTTCCTGCATAGAACGGAATTAAGACGGCGCTGCTGTTTTGCTGTATTTTCGTTTATTTTTGTTTGTTCCTTTTTTTTTTCCGCGCTAAAGCCGGTAGCTGTGGCAGTAGCTGTCCTGATTATCTGATCTCCTGTGTGTCAAGTTGTGCTTTGATCTGCCTTTTAGTCCAAAGAATTACCGGCTGCGTGTAAGTTTCGTTTTGTGATTTCTTTTGTTTTGGAGTTCAGTTGTTTCTTTTGTTGTTTGTGTAATTATTCTTAGTTTCGGTTGTCATTGTATGATTTATTTTGTTTATTGTATGTTTTTCTTTATTGATTTTTGTCTTCTGCTCCGTCTGAATCTGACGATTTTCAAGTTATTGTCTAACTTTTTGTTTTGTATTTTTCTTTCAACACTTATGAAGTGACAATTGTCTGTTGTGCTGTGCATACTTCAACAATTTGGAAATCGTGTATTTAATTTTCAGTGTGATGTTGGTGTATTCTGATTAATTGTTTTCTTTTGTGTTTTAGGCCCCTGTGTGACGTATTGAGTCATATAGCTTTTAAAATTATTTTATTCAATTATTGTAAACTTAATAAACATTTTTCTATACTGATATTCTATGTCTCTGCCCTTCATGGTACGTTTGTTTGGTTTCCATCTAGTATTCAGTTCCCCTTACTTTAAAGGAGTGATTCTCAACTCCACTCCAACTCCAGTCCAGATTCAGAAACATACAAAATGTGCAGAGCAGTGGGCCCCGAGGACTGGAGTTGAGAATCACTGCTTTAAAGGAGTGGCGTAGTCAGCATTAATACTCCGTTTTAAGGGTTGGTATCTATAGTGTGATTGATTTGCCTCCTGTGGCCACACTACACTTGCATGTAAAAAATCAAAGCAGTTGCATGTAGCTGAACAAGTGTTACAGTTTTCACTTTCATTACCATCTATACAAAAGTGGAAAACTAGGAATAATTTTTTAATGTAAACAGTCCATGTTTACATTGCTGTATGTTCATGTAACATACGACAATGATGTATAAACGGTATAGATTATCATTCTTGTTTTTAAAGAAATTTTACAAAAGAAAACCTTGTACAATACTACCTGTTATTGTTTTGTTTTTTTTAAGGTTGTGTTCTGAGTGATAAAGTGTTTGGTGAAAAACCTTTGCTAGAGTTATGTAAGAATGAGTTGATTTGCAAAAACATTTTTTGAAACCATCACCTAAACCTTAAACACAAATCCAAATGTTCAAACTAAATTCACAGACCCCCTGACTCTTCTGGCAAAATCAAACAATCGCTTCAAAACCATTTCACCTGCACTCAACATCAAAAAACATTTTTAAATCATACACTCAATACTAAACACACTACAGCTCATTCATTAGACACTACATCAAAATAAGGAGAACAGTGTCCAGTGCATGTAGTTACAAAAAAAGAATGTTTACTGTATATAGTCATTACTTTGCAAGAAAAAAGATACATAAACACACACTCAAAAAACATATACAGACTACAAACACAATCACACCTAAGTTTGGTGAATATACCAAAAAATAGGAAAAATACACACACATATGGTAGACTGATGTCTTTCAAGTTTTAGAAGCACAATTTGTTCAATAAAAAATAAATTGCTATTAGTTCTTTTCCTGAGTTTAGTGGTGAAGACTGACAGAGCTGATGAGGATCAATCTGCACTGAATGTGTGTGTTTTCTGATATATAGTGATTGACAGAGCTCATCACATTCATTCTAACTGTAATCCTACATAAAACCTAAAATAAGGATTACACAACTGAGTGAACGCACACACATCTGGTTTACTGTCCTGTGTGTGTGTGTGTGTGTGTGTGTGTGTGTGTGTGTGTGTGTGTGTGTGTGTGTGTGTGTGTGTGTGTGTGTGTGTGTGTTCATGAGGGTGTGTCTGCTGCTCATATAAACTCAGTCACTCCGGCGATTCATTCACTGCGGAAGCTCCTCCAACTAAAGACCCGTTTTACAGCATGTGAGTAACTCTAATGATTCAAATCATCAAGGGAATTAAGCAAAGCATATTGATAGTTATTAATGAATACGAGCCTTATACAAAACAACATGCTGAAATACTGAGATAGCTACCTCATGTGAACATTTACGACTGGTTTCGATTGTTTTTCTCAATGATAAACGTAAACATATGAAGTCACTTTATAGGAGAAAGTGCGACGTTTCTTAATGCCTCGAGTCATATATTTATGCGTCAGGACGTTCTGCACGTAGTTTGGTCAAAGTTGGCCAATCACAATCGTTTGTGGTGGTCGTTTGTCCAATGGGCTGAGAGAGCGATGAGCGCCCGAACAATGAGGAAGTTGAAGTACATGAAATGTAACTTAAACAGCTGTTAGAGTCAAAATATAACTTGTCATATTTGAAGTGGAGCTTGTCTGCATGTGTATTTAATATTCTACATGTTCTTTTTCATATTAATAATTCGTATTCACGAAGCAGTTCATATAACGGTCTGTAAATATAATGTCTTCTTCTGTGTGTTTGTGTTCAGTGTGTCGGAATGGAGCATCTGTCAGCGGCGCACACGCGCTTTTCTCTCAGTCTCTTCCAGAAAATCAGTGAAGGAGACGCGACCGCTAATGTCTTCTATTCTCCTCTCAGCATCTCCGCTGCTCTTTCCATGCTGTCACTCGGAGCAGGAGGAAACACGGCATCACAGATGTCTAGGGTCAGTCTAAAAGTAGTCTGATTACAGCACATCTTTATTTGCGATTATATAGCCGCCAAGTTCCCCTGTGCATCCAATCTGTATCTAAATAGAATCATTCAAATAGAACAATAAATCATTCATAAAAGTATAGAGAGAGCAAGAACACCAACAAGTTTTAATGTGGTATATTCATGATTGCGTGTGTTGAAGTGAACTTTTAAATCAGTTTTAATTGATGACTCGATGGTTCCGCTGTTTGTTTACTGAGGAAGGGTTTGGTTTCGGGTGTGTCTCTCATTCTGTACCTTGACATTAGTGAAGTTTCCATGACTGTAAAACAGTATTTTTTTCCTGACTCTTCTGTCACAGAACTGATGTCGGTTGTGAGTCTCACCTTTGGAAAGTGTGGTTGACACAGTAAGGCAGTAAACTGTTGCGAAATGTTCTGTTATCATCGGCCCAGGGTTAGTAAATCCATCATAAAGCTTAAAGCAGTGTAGATTCATTTATTAACAAGTCTGATTTGACAGAATGACACTTGAAATGTAAAGCTGCTTGGTTCAATGATTTTTTTAAAATAATGTTGATCACAGCTCGTTGATATAATGCACTATATTTGACAGATTTCAGACACAGCTCTGCTTGTAGTGGGATTGTTTAATATGGCAGCTTGTTCTGTTGTTTCAAGTTGTAATTTGAAACCTTTCAAACTGGAACTGAAATAGGTTAGTGGTTGTCCCGATGGGTTAGGCCTTTGGTGTAATGAATGTAAATGTATGAAGGCATAATGCTGTGTGGGTCTGAGGGTCAAAGGACATCGCCATAGCAATAACACAGTGCTCCTGTGTCACAAGGGTTGCGCACACAAATGTTTTTTTCTTATCTTTGGGTGGAGGGTGACTAGTAATGACTGAATGCAGAAAGTCTTTATAGTGTTTGTCATACTTGGTGTCTTTCCTTTTCTCAGCGTTACTTTTACAGACTAACACAGCTGGTTAAACACTGTACTTTTCATGAACCGGATAGAGGCAAAGTTAAGTGTAACTATTCTTAATAAAGACTTTTGTGTGCAACTGTTTTTAACTGCTTATCATTTCACATGGCAGATGAAGAGGTTTACGGTTTGAGTTCAGATGTTTGCTCATTATCAGCCACATCGGGGTCAGCCGTGGCCTAATGGTTAGAGAGTCGGACTTGTAACCCAAAGGTTGCGGGTCTCGAGTCTCAGGTTCGGCAGGGATTGTCGTTGGGGGGAGTGAATAACCAGTGCTCTCTCTCCACCCTCAATACACAACGACTGTGAGGCCCTTGAGCAAGACACTGAACCCCCAAGTGCTCCCCGGGCCGTGTGTGTGTGTGTGTGTGTGTGTGTGTGTGTGTGTGTGTGTGTGTGTGTGTGTGTGTGTGTGTGTGTGTGTGTATCAGTGGTGTGTGTGTGTATCAGTGGTGTGTGTGTGTGTGTGTGTGTGTGTGTGTGTGTGTGTGTGTGTGTGTGTGTGTGTGTGTGTGTATCAGTGGTGTGTGTGTGTGTGTGTGTGTGTGTGTGTGTGTGTGTGTGTGTGTGTGTGTGTATCAGTGGTGTGTGTGTGTGTGTGTGTGTGTGTGTGTGTGTGTGTGTGTGTGTGTGTGTGTGTATCAGTGGTGTGTGTGTGTGTGTGTGTGTGTGTGTGTGTGTGTGTGTATCAGTGGTGTGTGTGTGTGTGTATCAGTGGTGTGTGTGTGTGTGTGTGTGTGTGTGTGTGTGTGTGTGTGTGTGTGTGTGTGTGTGTAAAATGCAGAGCAAAAATTCCAAGTATGGGTCACCATACTTGGCCACATGTCACGTCCTTTCCTTTTCCTATCTACAACTTTAGCATGAAGAAACTGTCATTCACTGTTTGTATCCAGGCTTTGCATTTTCCTGAAGCAGAGGCAGAAATCCACACTGGCTTCAGCAAACTCCTGGGCGAGATAAACAAAGCCGGAGCTCCGTACGCTCTGAGTCTCGCCAGTCGCCTCTATGGAGAGCAGTCCTACACGTTCGTCGAGGTGAGTTCAGTTTATTCACACGCAGAGAGAACACGTACTCTTAAGACAGATGTGGTTCTTGTAATGCTTGAATGTCTAAATAAATAAAACTGTTTTGTTTTAACTTCAGATATGTATACAATGATTTGTGCAGCATGCCAGTATTTCTTCTCTCTGTTGTTACAGAAATTTCTTAGTGACACAAAACGACTGTATGAGGCTGAACTGGAGACCGTCAACTTCATCAGCAATGCAGACGCAGCTCGTACAGACATCAACACCTGGGTGGAGAAACAGACACAAGGTGCAAAAACAGTTTGAACTTCTTTTACAATGAATGCTATGTTAGGAAGAAAACGTCATTAAAAAAGTCATTAAAGGGATAGTTCACCCAAAAATGAAAATTTAATGTTTATCTGCTTACCCCCAATGCATCCAAGATGTAGGTGACTTTGTTTCCTCAGAAAAACACAAACGAAGATTTTTAATGAAAACCGGTGCCGTCTGCCAGCCTTATCATGGACGTGGATGGGCACCAAACCTTTAAAAGTAAACAAAAACATGCACAGACAAATCCAAATTACACTCTGCGGCTCGTGACGATACACTGATGTCCTAAGACACGAAACGATCGGTTTTTGCGAGAAACGGAACAGTATTTATATCATTTTTTACCTTTGATACACAGCCACGTCCATCTCTCCTGAGCACGAGTTTGGCATCAGTCACATCACATGAGCACGCGCTTCTGGCGTAGAATACGCAAACGCCGGAAGGGGAAATCAGTGAAAAGTCCCGGATGAGTTTGTGCAAGCAAACGTAATCTTTTAGCTTTAAAACGGTTTAAACAATCAGGATAAGCGCAAGTAATTACCATTTTGAATAACCGCTATACCCACAATCTCTGTGCACTGTGGAAACAATGAGTGTCGTATTCATGCGACAGATGCGTATTCTACACCAGAAGCGCGTGCTCATGTGACGTGACTGATGCCAAACTCGTGCTCATGACAGATGGACGTGGCTGTGTATCAAAGGTAAAAAATGATATAAATACTGTTCCGTTTCTCGCAAAAACCGATCGTTTCGTGTCTTAGGACATCAGTGTATCGTCACGAGCCGCAGGGTGTAATTTGGATTTGTCTGTGCATGTTTTTGTTTACTTTTAAAGGTTTGGTGCCCATTCACGTCCATGATAAGGCTGGCAGACGGCACCGGTTTTCATTAAAAATCTTCGTTTGTGTTTTTCTGAGGAAACAAAGTCACCTACATCTTGGATGCATTGGGGGTTAGCAGATAAACATCAAATTTTCATTTTTGGGTGAACTATCCCTTTAATGTGCCATGACTTTATCGACTGATTATGTGCTGTATCAGTAATAATAAACCTTGCATTCCTGCTGTGTCGGTTTGAATGTTCATTTATAATCACAGAGAAGATCAAGGATCTCCTGGCCGAGGGAGACGTGGATTCGCTGACCAGACTGGTCCTGGTGAACGCCATCTACTTCAAGGGGAACTGGGAGAGGAAGTTTGGAGAGGAACACACCAGAGAGATGCCGTTCAAGATCAACAAGGTGAGATTTCACAAGAGCTTTTTACTGGACCGGTAAGTTTGCACTTCAGTTCACTTCTTCAGTTTGTGGCCTTTGTCTGTGAGATGCACAGTATTTAAATGAACAAATGCCTTGTAAAACAGTTGACTTGGTAATGGCTGATATTGAACTTAGAAATATTGGAAATAAGTAGGCAGCAGTTCCCAAATGCCTCAATAAAATAAAATAAAATAAATATAAAATAGATCAGTATAATTAAATATCAGTGTGTGTGACATATGCACAGTAGTATTGAGATGGGTCAGACAATTCCAGAGAACAGAGTTGTGCTTAGCAGGGGAAGAATCAGTTATTTTTGTCTCGTTTTAGTTGTAGTTGTCATGCATTTCATTCCTGATAAAAAGGAGACTATAGATGCTGTTGGTTTTGATTGTGCTCTTTTGAAATGCGTTTCTTGGATGAAGAACAGACAGCAGGCAGTGATTCTTTCAGCTGCCAGACAATACGTCCAGTGTTTTATATTTTTCTTTAATTTAAGAAATGTTTAGTTCTTGATGATTTCTGCATCAGGTGTCTTGTGATATGAGTGAGCGTGACTGTCATGTGTTTCCATTGATGGTTGACAGAATGAATCAAAGCCAGTGCAGATGATGTTCCAGAAGGCCAAGTTTCCTCTGGCCTTCATTCCTGCTATGAAATGTCAGATTCTGGAGCTGCCGTACGCTGGGAAAGACCTCAGTATGTTGATCATGCTTCCCAACGCCATGGAGGACGACACCACCGGCCTGGAGAAGGTGAGACCACAGGTGTTTTGTCAGTGGGTCTGGTGTGATGTCTTAAGCCCAAAACGCACTGCACGATTTTCGGCTGTTCCAGACGAAAGCTTAGAATCGTGAAACAATTGTGGCGATTTCTGTGATCGTGGCTCCTAATCTGCAGTTTTATGTCGTACAGTGAGAGAGGTTTAAAGACGGCCGTTGTCACGGTCTTGTGACCAAAGATAGCCTACGATCATTTTCTGTCACTGTCACTAAACATGGTATAGTTTACATGCATGTCATACCCAAGTTTATTAGATCCATGTCACACAGGATTTCTACTTCTAGGATTGCTAAAATCACACAGTGTGTAGAAGGCTTAACTCAGACAGTAAACACCTGTGGTTTTTATTGCGTCGAGTCTTCTGCTCAGACGCCAGGCTTTAACACGTCTCTCTTGTCCAGCTGGAGAGCGCGCTGACCTACGAGAACTTTGTGGAGTGGACCCGACCTGACATGATGGATCTCGTGGAAGTGGAAGTGGCTCTGCCCAGATTCAGACTGGAGGAAACGTACGACATGAAAGCTCTCCTGATGAGCCTGGGAATGGTGGACGCGTTTGACTTGCAGAGAGCCGATTTCTCCGGCCTGTCCCCGAACAACGATCTGGTGCTGTCTAAGGTGGTGCACAAGTCATTTGTTGAGGTGAACGAGGAGGGGACGGAAGCCGCTGCGGCCACCGGTGCGGTCATGATGATGCGCTGCCTGATGCGTCCAGAGCGCTTTCACGCCGATCACCCGTTCCTCTTCTTCATACGCCACAATCCCTCCAAGAGCGTTCTGTTCTACGGACGCGTCTGCTCTCCCTGAGCTCTCGACGCTCCAGCGCACGGCACCCACAGGTTTATGACGGGTTTGATCCGTTTAGAACGAGTCGTAATGCCGGCAGATGAGGGGTCAGGGTTCAGGTCTTTCAAAGGTTTCAGACGAAAGTCCAGTTTGACCTGCCCTTTACTGAAAATTACCTTTTGCCTTCATTCCTGAGTGCCTGTGTTGTTTCCTCTGTTGAATAATCTACAACTTGCATAATAATAAACAACTTGTTCAAAAATAAAATGAAACCTGTGCTTAGCTCGAACGTTTGTTGTATTTTAATAGATGCTGTAGTTTTGCACTGAAGGCTTATTGAGCTCCACATCTATCATAAAGAGTCTGATTCAGATCTGCATTGTCAAGTGAGTCACAAAACAAACAAAATTACGGTGCTGTTTGTGGCAAGTAGAAATAACTGTATGAAATGTTTCATTATCAAAATGAAGTAATTACATGTCTTCAGAAAACCTGTTGATGACTTATTCAAGAGTGATATCATGAAAATTCTCAAGTCATTTGTCATATATTGTGGGTAAAAGTTTATTCAGTGGTCATAAGAGTTCAGCGCTCACACAGAAACTCCTGTTTAAATCACTGAATTCAGTCTCTGAACGTGAAAACTGAACAAAGGTTGTGATTAAACATAGAAAACGCCTCTTGGCCATTGCATTCAGAAATGTAACAGAAATGTGTGTAGTTGGTCATAAAGCTACAAAAATACAGTGATTCTGGATGATCTACATTCTAGAACTGCTGTAGAACTAAGTCTCACAGACAGTTCTTCACTGTAAATAAAGTTATTTTGCCTCTTTATATGCAGCGTGAAAGGAGCAGGAGCTCTGTCACAGTTTGAATCTGGATGTCGATGAAATCACAGCTGGACGATTCATCTACAGATGAACGGACAGACTCAGAACAGATCAATCAGACAAATACTCCTACCAACATAACATTTTAATCATTTTTGCTTGATTACGGTATGTGTTACTAGTTTACAAATACAATATTTAATATTTAATTTTTGCACTAAAAAATACTATATTGTACAAAACAGCCTCACGCAGGAGTTTTCAGTCCCGTCATCACTGCACATTTCTCATGTCTCCCTAATTAGACACTAAATTCAGGTCTTGTCGTCTCTATGACTGAACCGATGAGTTGAATCAGGTGTGTTAGACGAGGGAGCTAAAAAAAAATCCTAGTGTAATTAAAACAAAGTATAATAATTCAAATTAATTTACAATATATCAAATCATAATACATGAACAGACTACAGAGCTACTCATTCATAGATGATACCGATACCTTTTCTAATTCATCAACACAGGCAATACACAGTTGTGAATTCACACATTAGGATATACTGACATATATCTTGCTGATAAAACTTACAGCAGGTATTATGAAAATCAGTTTCAGCATTTTAATCATTGCATAATTTGCCGTTACAATCGTAGCAACAGCAAAACCACAAACAATGGTTAGTAACAGAGTGAACCATAAAAGAGGATACAATGTAAAAATGAACATATGTTGCTCTGAGTTATAAAAACAGCCAAATGATGAATGTATGGTGTTGTTTAACATATGTCATGCAGTAATTTATGTGCCAAATGCCATTTAGGGAATATGCAATTGTAGCCCTAAATAACTTAGAGACTAAGAAAAAAAAAACACCCTCTTCAAATTTTGAATTTTGTCCAATCTGAAAATAATGACAGTTTAATTGTTGTATTCTGTTGAGAGTAAAATGACTTGTTAAACTCAGGTTCGTCAGCAAAGGGTTGCCCACGCTCTGCGCTAGTCATCAGTATAGAATAACAAAGAAATAGTATTCAGTACATGATGAGCTTCATGGTAGACGAACAGATGCGCTCCTTGCTTAACCTCTCTTTTCTATCTTTTCTAACAGAAAATAAATGTGTTGCTCTAAGAACGGACGTCGTATCTTTCTTAAAAGTGTAACACAATCTTCCCTACCTTAATAGGTGTCAATAGGTTGTGTTTATTTATTTATGTATTTATTTATTTATTTGCTGTGGTGCATTATGGGAGGTGGGAGAAACCAGTTGTGGAGACTGAGGGTGAGTGTTTGTTTCTATGTGAGTGTGTTTTTTAATTGAACAGCTTTACAATGATGAAATATGTTGTCAGTTTTTCTTTTTCTTGTTAAATCAGAGCCCATCCCAAAAACTTGTAAAATTAAGGTTTGTTTATTTGTTAAATTTAATTTCCTGGTTGCTTGCATCCCTATCAGTGGTTTTGCCCATGAGCATAAATGCCCAGCAGCTGAACTTGAATGGGACTCTCAGTCTGAGGTGGAAGTTGGAGAGTGATTAGTCTGCTGAAGATTGGAGTTCAGACCCAGATGTTAAGAGCTGCATCAAGAGAAAGGCGAGGAACTCTTCAGTTTTATCACATTGTAAGTTTTAATTGTACATTTACTTGCATTTCTTTAAGCTATCACTAGTGTAGTTTTATTTTCCCGGATAAGACTCGATGCTGCCACATTCTGAATGAACTTGAGTCTTTTTTTTTTTTAATTCACAAATGATCTGTGTATCTCAGGATTAATAGTAAATTGCTATTTCAGGTTCTTCATTGGAAAAGTGTGAGTAACGCCGGTTTCACACTGCACTCGTAAGCAGAGCAGAAGCGGCGCGCATCCATTTTGCTTTCACACTGGCAGCGTTTGTCGCGCGCAGCTGAACCGCAGCTTGTGTACTTCTAATATAGACGAGTAGAGTTCATTCAGTCACGCATTTCAGGTGTTCTCCAACAACTGCCTGTCATGTGCTTTGATTTCTGATATGGTTGTATGTTGTAGATTTAAGTAGCAAATGAGAAACGCTAAAATATTGAATATATTTTTAGACAAAGATCGTCTTAATGATTACCAGTTAGGTTTATGATAATTATAGCAACAGATTTTCAATAACGAAAATGTAAAAGTATGGTATTTGGGGTACAAATTGCCCCTGCTGTTGGGGCTAAAGACACAATAATTTACAAGATATAATACAGTAATAGATGACTTTTACATTTGTTGCCATGACATGGTTAGATTCATATTGTATATTTCATATTTTTTTATGCTGGTTGTCCAACTTTGAGATAATCACCACGTTTATAATGAAACCATTATATTTCAAAACATTATAAGACATCTCATATAAAAATATAATTTGTTGGTACTACTGTAAATCTATATTAAATAATTATAGGATCTCCTTCAATACCTTTAGAATCTTTACTTTTAAAAATGATTTTATTTCTGTGTTTTAAAATGTTTTATATTAACATTTTAATGGCAGTAGTATATATTTATTTACTCTTGTATTTATCAAAACAAGTAGAAAATAGTACAAACTTTGCTTACGTGATTGGTTTGACATTATTTCCAAAAAGAATTACATTACTTTTGCTGGTGAGCCTTTTAAACCGTGATTGTGATACATATGATACATGTTTTTATGGATTACTTGGTATTTTTCGTGTGAATCAAGTCAAATTTGATCAAGAACGATGCACTGTGTCTTTAATCCAGCGCAAGCGGCGCAGCAAAAATAGACTCGGCGCCAAAACGATCGCTGCACTGAAGCTTCTGCTCTGCTCCTGCTACGCGCTGCCGCGGTGTGAATGATATCATCTGTTAACATGCGCGCCAAAAAACAAAACGAACAAACAAAAACGCGCTGCTTACGCGTGCAGTGTGAAACCGGCGTAATGTTCAGGTAAACATCCACACAAAGCTTTTATGAGTTTATTTCGGCTCTTTAGAATGCATGAGTTTTGATTAACAAGGTGTTTGTATAATTTTAAAATCAAACACAATTCAGTAGGCTTTATGCATGCACTGTAAAAAATGTCCATGAAATTAACAGCTAAATTTTGTAAAATCATGACATCAAAATTTTGTATACAGAAAAACAATGAAATAGTGTTAAATTTACATCAATATTTTGTAAGTATTAAAAATGCAATTGTAAAATACTGAACCAAACAAAACTGTTAATTATACAGTATAAATGTTTTAAAAATCATCACCACAGTGATTTTAATAGAAAAAGAAGCTGTAATAAGAAAGCAATGCAATTCAGTTCATTAAAAATTATAGCATTGAACATGGCCAAACAATAGAATATCATAATCAATAATATCAAGTTATTTTTATATTTAGGGTGTAAAATGTATTGCATATTGTACATTAAATATTACAATTAAGTATAAAGTTAAGGGTAATTTGTTACATAGCCTAGCTATTCGTCAGTTCTTTTTTTTTTTTTTTTTTTTTTTGAACGATAATTGTAAATTCATTAATTGACAAAATAAGGTTGTTTTTTTTACAGAATTCCATAATTTAGTAAAATTCATAATACCTCAGGGTCATTTAACGTCTTCATTTGAATTTCGAATGAGTTTTGCCTCCTCCAATCACTAACCAGTGAAGCTGATTTCTGATTTTTGCAGGAGCTGCCTTCTTGAAGTTCAGTGAGTGCGCGCCCAATCTGCTAGCGCCTGGAGAAGTGTGACGATCTGCAAAATCACAGACTGAAGCTGGTGAGAGAAAAGTACTTTACTTTAAACTTTAAAGACTTACAGGCACCTGTATGTGTCCGAGGGTTTTTTGCTGTCGTATTAATAATGACTCGGTTTGAGTTAAATGTTAAAGGCTTAAAAAAACCAAGTGATTTTGTTAGTTTGCAAAAATGATACTAATGAACCTTGTTCTCAAGTGTTACCCAGCTGTTTATGTATACTCCACAAAGGCAAATTAGCTGATTTTATTAAAATGACCCCATGTGTGTTGTTTCCTGGATGATCAATGATTGTTTTTATGTTTTGTGATTGTTGTTCAGCTGCCTGCTGTTATTCAGAAAAATCGTCCAGCTCCTGCACATTCTTTGGTTTTCCAGCAGCATCTGCATATTTGAAGCCTTTCCCAAAGTGAATGTAAGATTTTGAGATCCAACTTTTCGCACTGAGGGAAATCACTTTAGGAAAGTGTTCAAATATGCAGAAGATGCTAGAAAAACCAAATAATGTGCACGAGCTGGAGGAAGAACAGAAAGGAGATTTACTGCTCAGGACAAACAAGGGACTCATGAACAACTATCACTAAAGAGAAAAACAGTCTTGGATCATCTAGGAAATGACGCACAGTATTAAGATTCAAGGGTATGTCAACTTTTGAATGGGGTCATTTTATATTAAGTTATTTTGTCTTTTGAAGTAGATGTAAACATGTTATATGACATAGTTTTTTCAGGATAATACTAAATTAAAAACAGTTTTATGATCCCTCTTTATTTTGTTAAAATGAACAACATTTAGCATATTCTTCAAGGGGTAAGTAAACTTGTGACCACAACTGTATGAGTATGTACTGTATATATTAAGACACACATACGGATATACATGTAAATATATAATGTATATTGGAGCTCTACTGATTAATAAATAACTTCTTGTGAAAGAACACTGTAGGTCGGGCTGCTACTTTCTGTTAATCTGATGAATCACTCCGGTACTGGGTTACAGCAGAAGTAAAGCAACCGATCTAAAGTAATCCCCATATAAATGCTTACTTGCATGCTCACTGTTTGGATTCAGGATAAGAAAAAATACTAATTTTTGTGAGATGGATTCACCGTGTACTTGTCTATAATTAAAAATGTATTTGTCATTATTTTGATCAAAATAATGACAAAGTAATTATTAATAGCTTGAATTAAAAAAAATTAAAGTTTTTGCTTTTAGTCCTTACCTTGATTCAGGACCTTTCAGATCACGAGTGGCGTGATGTCTAAACATGAACTGGGAAACATGAAGTGAAGTCAGTAAGATTTCTGATAATTAATGAATGTTGTGGCATACTCTCAGTTTGAAGGTTTGTTTCAGCTGCTATGCTCAGTATAAGTTAAGTTACAGTGTATACAGATGTTATAGTTGCTATGGCTGTAGTATTTTATGATTCACATACTTGTATCTCATGTACATTTGTTATACTGATATTCCAAAGAAATGCAGTAATCCTTAAAGACTGTTAATGTTACTATTATTCATAAAACAACTCTTATTTGTTCTTGAACAATTTTAAGAGATTAGTCCCTCCATCTTTCCTTTTTGATTTCCAGTAAAATAATCATTAATCTGTTACATGCTCTTTATTGTATTGTTTGTAAAGAAAGTACACTTTACAAAGTTCTGTTGAGAACTGACAGATTTTTTTTTGTTCATTTAAGGTCAATGAATGCTTTGAAGGGCAAATTATTATTGGATTTTTAAGTCTTTCAGTGCAGTATCTCTTAATGCATACCTAGCTTTAGCTTTTCCGTATTTCAAAGCCTATTCTGTGTACACTGGGTTATATTTTCCACATTTCGGGTCAGTTTATATGGTGGTACAGTTTATATGAAAGTAAGATGAATGTTTGATCTCATGACAGAAACAATAAGCAATGACTACTGATAATATTAAAATTAGTTTAATAAAAGCTTGGTTTTGCTATTTTAAAAAAAGTACTGTTTTGTGATCACAAACATTTTACAATAATATTTACCGTTTTATACTGTAAAGTTGTGTACATTTTAAAATGTATTTTTTACAGAATTATTCTGGCAACCACAGCTGCCAGATTTTTTTTTTCTGTAAAAACAACAGTGTTTTTGTTTAAATGATTAATGGCAATTTTCAATTGTTAATTTGTTTTTTCCACGCAATTATTCCGTTAATTATACTACACATTAACTTGTGAAGAGATTTACATTTTTTAATGTTTTTTTTTTACAGTGTATTAATTGGCCTATGTGTTTGAATGTTTAATTGGATAAATTAAGCTATGAAATGGTGAGTTACTGGAGTAATGATTTGTTTCTTTTGTTGAACTTGTTTTGAAAGTTTGTACAAATCAATTCCCCCCCTGTTGTTTCAATGGTTTGGTTTCTCCCTGTGTCTCCCCCTATTGTTCAGTTTGTATTGGTTGCCCCTTTTGCCCATATTCGGACTTCCCCCTTGTTACCTTGATTGTCTACACCTGTCCTTGTTCCTTGCCACTCCCTTACGCCACTCTTTATGTAGTCATTTGTTCCTTCGTCTCATTGTCCTGTCTACTATGTGACGTTGTGGTTGCTGTTCCCTGGATTCCTGTTTTGTTTAATTAAATCTTTTTTTTTATTTTTATTTTTTATTTTTTTTATTACTCCTGGCTTCCCTGTGTTTCCCTCTGGCTCCTCACCCCCAGAAACCAGTTACAGCTTGCGCTTTGTAGTATTTGTTTCTGGTTTTTGAGAACATTCTTGTCACAGGCATCGCTTCTTATTAGGACTGCATCACCCACGTCTCTTTGGGTTTACAGGTTGTCTGGTAGCTCCATAGTCTCAAAGCTGATGTCATTTGCTTGTGTTTAATACCTAGAAAAATAACTATGCAGTGTTTTTTTTTTTTTTTTTTCTAAATGTGCAATGAATATTAATCTTAACGTTGCATGTGCTATTTTGTCCTTAGGTCAGCTGGACATGGTGGAAGAGCTAAATGTGCTGTTATCCTGTACCTTGATGGCAGTCTACTTGTTTCACTTCAGCATGAGGCTCATTCAGGTAAATGCTTAACTCTTTTGTAGCCTTATTCCTATTTGTCCTTTGGAAATGTGAAGAACATTTCATTAGTAGACTTAATTGTAGTAATCCATTATTCCTGGTTTTAATATGTGAATTCTGGGCGCTTTACTCGGTTGAGTAGTGTTTCCCGTCAGCATAATGATGGAGAATGCAGCTGTTTTTAGTGTAGCCTTTGACCAACTAATGCTAGTTTCAAGGGACCATTTACTGAGAGAAGTGTGGTGGTGGTTCAGAGACCTGACTCCATTGAAGGCCAAGTATACCAACGCAACGCTGTAGGTAAGATGATATTATTATTATTATTATTTATTATTATTATTTTTTTTTTTTTTGTGGTGGTTTAGAGACCTGACTCCTGACTCCATTGAAGGCCGAGTCTACTAACGCAACGCTGTAGGTAAGTATAATATTATTATTATTATTATCATCATTTTATTTCTGAATTTTGTGTGCACTTCATTTTTTGGGGTCTTCATGACTTTGTCAATTGTTATGGTCTCATGCTTTTTAGTTTTTTACTAAATTTTATTTAACCTGTGTAATATATGTCCTTGTGCTGTTTTGATTTATCATGGTTCACCAGCACTTGAATCTACCTTTTTCTCTTGAATCTGTCTTTTTCTTCTATGTCCTTTTGATGATGTACTAGAAAAGGTGCCATCACAGTTATGTCCCTCCTCTGAGATTTTAATGGTTTCAAATTTGTTAGTGTTTGAAGGTTTAAAGTCTAGACTTGTGTTGTGTGAGATACTGAACGGAGTCCTCTTCCATGACTTGTTGGATTTGAAAGGACTAATACACAGTGTGGAGATATCCTCGTAAACTCAGTCGGTTAGGTTTTAAGTGAATGTAAACTTGAGAAAGAAGACGTGTAACAGTCCATTGAGTATGTAGTCTGTTAGGTCCTTTCAATAGGTGTCTCACTTGTGAAACGAACTTCACAAGTGTTTAATGCTCCATGATGCTGTCATTGCCTCATTTTGGGTCAAAATAAGTTTAAAATACTTTTACTGAAAAACTGCTCTATTACTGCATTAAACTAACTTTTGCTCAAGTAAGGGTAAATGAGTAAAGTGTTGTTAGGCTTGATTAATTATGTCAACTGTAACCAGGAACATTTCCCATAACTTCCAACGTACTGGTTATATCTTAAGAAGAATGGCTTCTACGCTAATAGTCTGTTTCTTTCTTATTCCGAGGTCACCGTAATCACCCTGATCCAGTCTGTATCCAGACCAGATGGTCACTGCAGTCACCCGGATCCAGTCCAGAGGGTGGATCAGCACCAGAGATGACCCCTGGAGCCCTGAATGTCAGCGGAGACCATGACAACTAGATGAGGCTCAGAGACAGTCTATAAGTGAAGAGTTCTTTGCTGGAGATCTGTCATTGCCAACAGAAAACTGGAAGCAGACTCTGCTAAATCTGACTTAGTTGCAGCCTGGAATGAAACTGCTGGTTTTGTGTGGCCAAAGGTAAAATATACCCCTGACTGAGCCTGTTGTGTACCGTTTTTTTTTTTTTTTTTTTTTTTTTGTGTGGGCCCTTAATTTGTTACCGATGGAGTTTTGGTTTCTTGCCAGTGTTGAGGCTGGCTTTCTTAATTTCCAGCGATATTGTCAGCTTGATTGTACAGATACTATTTGAAGCAAGCTGGATGACAACACTGAGTCAATGATGAACTAAGTTTAACTGACAGTTGAGTGTTTACTATTGTGTTTTTGCATTATCAACACCATTTGTGTTTGTTTAATGATGTTTTTGTGCATACATTTCTCTTGCATTGGCATGAATTTATACGGTCCACCCCACTCAGGAAAAGTTTTGCTGCCAATTAATCAATTTCAGCTTTGATTCTTGACCTCATTTATTTACTCCTTTTATTTAATTAACTTCATAGTGTCCAACAAAGCTACTGGGATTGCTATCATTCTTTAATGCATCCTGATCAAGCAGTGTTAGGTTTAATGTTTGAGAAGCAGACCAGGGTAGTCTGTTACCTGCAGGTACAGATCCAAGTCCACAAGTTTTTATGAGATGAGTAGGGGAACCCCAGACTTTAGGTGGACGAGATGTCTTAGTCATTTGTTGCCTTTTTAAAGACTTCTTGTGCACATTGTAACCAAAGATCAGAATTGCTCCTATGATATAGGTTTTTGATGTACACTTGTGAAATTCTGTCATTACTGTTCTCACAGAATTAGTATTAGTACAGTGGTAAAACATAATTGGAAAGGTCCAACACTCATTGTCAGGATTATGTCTCTGTTTTGTTCTGTTCTCCCAGTGTTTTCACCCCTCACATGGCCTTCAGTTGGTTTTTCCCTTTTGTCTCCCCCTGTACTTCTGTGTTTATTGGTTTGTCCCTATTAGCTTTGATTTGGTTCACCTGTCTTGTTAATTTGCTACACCCCCTGCCACTCCTATTTAAGTTGTTTGTTTCCTCAGTTTCAATGTCAGTTGATAACGTTACTATGTGTTTCATGTCTGCTCCTCGTTTTGAGTTCTTTGTTTTACTTTAAATCATCTTTGATTATGTCCTGGATCTACCTGGTGCAACTGTGACACATGTAGTTTGTGTGAATTTTTTTTTTTTTTTTAACCTCTTCAGTCACTGCGTCCATTGAAATGGACAATTTTATTGGTTTTAAAAAAGTGTTTTTATGAGTAATTTATGGTTACTGATTGTTCCTAGATCAACCAATCATAAAGAAGATGTCCCTTAATTTAATTTGGGTGAAACATGTTTTCTTCTCTGAAGTAGCTGGAGATTTGCTTTGAATGCTCTGTGCATCTCTTTTGAATTTTGAGTGGTGAACATTAACCCTAATTCTGTGTATTTCAGGTAAGATGAGAAGCTTTTTAGAAGAGTTGAATGTGCCGCTGTCCTGTTCCTTGATGGCAACTCGCTTGAATTCATTGAGCCTGATGTTGGTGAGTGCTGAAGTTGTTTTTTCCTGAATTAGGAAGTTATCTGCTAGGGTTGTTTGCTGTTTGAAATGTGGAGAGCTTTCTTTGGTGAACTTTTAACTGATTGATCCTGTATTTTAAAGTGTTGTCTGCCTCATGTTTCCTTGTACAGTGCTATAAGTCTTCATGTAAGTGCTACGTTTGTGTCCTGCCGGCCTTGTTTTACCCATTTCTGTGGATTATTAAAGACTGTTAATTGTGATTCTCACTTGTCTCTGCCTTCCTTGCTTTCTCAGAGGTCGCATTTACCAAAAATGGTCCGTCATTGATAGAAATTACAATAGATCATCCTCAGCGTAATCTGTCAGCGGCCTTTACATCTTTCTAAGTGTAATTCCAACCCCTGTTCAGTTGGTGGTGAGTGCGGTCCACTGTGGCAGCAGAGCGCTGAATCCAGAAGAAAAAGTAAAACTGCCACAAATCTTTTGTTGTACGCTTGCTTACCCAGAAGTTAAATTTTTACCACCCTGTTTGTGAAAAATCACAGACCATGTTAAAGACAAACACAACCTCTGCCGTAAGTTTGTATTTTATTGTCCTTTTTATTCCCTTATGTCATACCGTTTTTGTTTTCCCTTTAAAGTCAGTGTATTTTAGCAAATTTTGTCCCATTTCTCACAAACAACATTTAGAAATGTATTCTTATTATTCCTTTTTTATAGAAACATTTGATGTTGGTCATTTTGAATTTTGTATCACTTTGTAGTTTAGTGTTTGTGCCCATTTAATTCTGGTTTAGCTTTCCCACGTTTAATTGTACTTTTTTGTATTTGGGCCCCTTTTGTGCTTTATGTACCTTTTATAGGCAGTTTTTTTTGCCCCTCCCCCCCTCTCTTGTTGTATAAATTAATTTTATTTTCTCTTTTGTCATGCTGTACTTGTAGTTACAATATTTATGGTTCTGTAATAATGGTTATTTCAATGTAATGGCTGTAAACTTTTTTTTTTTGTATTTTATGCATATGTAATTTATTTTTGGCCTTTATTTCTACCAGTCGGTGTAGTTTTATGTACTTGTATTGCTTTGAAGCGAGTGTTATTTGAGAATTATTTTCAGTTTTTACAGCGCTCTGTTTTTTATTACTATGTAGTCTTTTCTTGTATTTTAAGGTAATTTGTTTACTTTTAATGTATCTTTTGGTGTTGTTTGTCAATGTATGACAGTTTGTCCTGGCTGGGGCAAGTTGCATGTTTTGTAATTGTAAAAGTGTTGGAGAATTAAAAAGACATTAGTGTGTGTGTGTATATTTAATTTTGTAATTTTGTAATTTTTTTTTTTTTTTTTTTTGGCCAAAATTCTGTCTAGGGTTGAGTCTAGGGTTGAGTCTAGGGTTGAGTCTAGGGTTGAGTCTAGGGTTGAGTCTAGGGTTGAGTCTAGGGTTGAGTCTAGGGTTGAGTCTAGGGTTGAGTCTAGGGTTGAGTCTAGGGTTGAGTCTAGGGTTGAGTCTAGGGTTGAGTCTAGGGTTGAGTCTAGGGTTGAGTCTAGGGTTGAGTCTAGGGTTGAGTCTAGGGTTGAGTCTAGGGTTGAGTCTAGGGTTGAGTCTAGGGTTGAGTCTAGGGTTGAGTCTAGGGTTGAGTCTAGGGTTGAGTCTAGGGTTGAGTCTAGGGTTGAGTCTAGGGTTGAGTCTAGGGTTGAGTCTAGGGTTGAGTCTAGGGTTGAGTCTAGGGTTGAGTCTAGGGTTGAGTCTAGGGTTGAGTCTAGGGTTGAGTCTAGGGTTGAGTCTAGGGTTGAGTCTAGGGTTAGGGTTAGGGTTAGGGTTAGGGTTAGGGTTAGGGTTAGGGTTAGGGTTAGGTTAGGGTTAGGGTTAGGGTTAGGGTTAGGGTTAGGGTTAGGGTTAGGGTTAGGGTTAGGGTTAGGGTTAGGGTTAGGGTTAGGGTTAGGGTTAGGTTAGGGTTAGGGTTAGGGTTAGGGTTAGGGTTAGGGTTAGGGTTAGGGTTAGGGTTAGGGTTAGGGTTAGGGTTAGGGTTAGGGTTAGGGTTAGGTTAGGGTTAGGGTTAGGGTTAGGTTAGGGTTAGGTTAGGGTTAGGGTTAGGTTAGGGTTAGGGTTAGGGTTAGGGTTAGGGTTAGGGTTAGGTTAGGGTTAGGGTTAGGTTAGGGTTAGGTTAGGGTTAGGGTTAGGGTTAGGGTTAGGGTTAGGGTTAGGGTTAGGGTTAGGGTTAGGGTTAGGGTTAGGGTTAGGGTTAGGGTTAGGGTTAGGGTTAGGGTTAGGGTTAGGGTTAGGGTTAGGGTTAGGGTTAGGTTAGGGTTAGGTTAGGTTAGGGTTAGGGTTAGGTTAGGGTTAGGGTTAGGGTTAGGGTTAGGGTTAGGGTTAGGGTTAGGGTTAGGGTTAGGGTTAGGGTTAGGGTTAGGGTTAGGGTTAGGGTTAGGGTTAGGGTTAGGGTTAGGGTTAGGGTTAGGGTTAGGGTTAGGGTTAGGGTTAGGGTTAGGGTTAGGGTTAGGGTTAGGGTTAGGGTTAGGGTTAGGGTTAGGGTTAGGGTTAGGGTTAGGGTTAGGGTTAGGGTTAGGGTTAGGGTTAGGGTTAGGGTTAGGGTTAGGGTTAGGGTTAGGGTTAGGGTTAGGGTTAGGGTTAGGGTTAGGGTTAGGGTTAGGGTTAGGGTTAGGGTTAGGGTTAGGGTTAGGGTTAGGGTTAGGGTTAGGGTTAGGGTTAGGGTTAGGGTTAGGGTTAGGGTTAGGTTAGGGTTAGGGTTAGGGTTAGGGTTAGGGTTAGGGTTAGGGTTAGGGTTAGGGTTAGGGTTAGGGTTAGGGTTAGGGTTAGGGTTAGGGTTAGGGTTAGGTTAGGGTTAGGGTTAGGGTTAGGGTTAGGGTTAGGGTTAGGGTTAGGGTTAGGGTTAGGGTTAGGGTTAGGGTTAGGGTTAGGGTTAGGTTAGGGTTAGGGTTTTAGGGTTAGGGTTAGGGTTAGGGTTAGGGTTAGGGTTAGGTTAGGGTTAGGGTTAGGGTTAGGGTTAGGGTTAGGGTTAGGGTTAGGGTTAGGGTTAGGGTTAGGGTTAGGGTTAGGTTAGGGTTAGGGTTAGGGTTAGGGTTAGGGTTAGGGTTAGGGTTAGGGTTAGGGTTAGGGTTAGGGTTAGGGTTAGGGTTAGGGTTAGGGTTAGGGTTAGGGTTAGGGTTAGGGTTAGGGTTAGGGTTAGGGTTAGGGTTAGGGTTAGGGTTAGGGTTAGGGTTAGGGTTAGGGTTAGGGTTAGGGTTAGGGTTAGGGTTAGGGTTAGGGTTAGGGTTAGGTTAGGGTTAGTTAGGGTTAGGGTTAGGGTTAGGGTTAGGGTTAGGGTTAGGGTTAGGTTAGGGTTAGGGTTAGGGTTAGGGTTAGGGTTAGGGTTAGGTTAGGGTTAGGGTTAGGGTTAGGTTAGGGTTAGGGTTAGGGTTAGGGTTAGGTTAGGGTTAGGTTAGGGTTAGGTTAGGGTTAGGGTTAGGGTTAGGGTTAGGTTAGGGTTAGGGTTAGATTAGGGTTAGGGTTAGGTTAGGGTTAGGGTTAGGTTAGGGTTAGGTTAGGGTTAGGGTTAGGGTTAGGGTTAGGGTTAGGGTTAGGGTTAGGGTTAGGGTTAGGGTTAGGGTTAGGTTAGGGTTAGGGTTAGGGTTAGGGTTAGGGTTAGGGTTAGGTTAGGGTTAGGGTTAGGTTAGGGTTAGGGTTAGGGTTAGGGTTAGGTTAGGGGTTAGGGTTAGGTTAGGGTTAGGGTTAGGGTTAGGGTTAGGGTTAGGGTTAGGGTTAGGGTTAGGGTTAGGTTAGGGTTAGGGTTAGGGTTAGGGTTAGGTTAGGGTTAGGTTAGGGTTAGGGTTAGGGTTAGGGTTAGGGTTAGGTTAGGTTAGGGTTAGGGTTAGATAGGTTAGGGTTAGGGTTAGTTAGGGTTAGGGTTAGGGTTAGGGTTAGGGTTAGGGTTAGGGTTAGGGTTAGGGTTAGGGTTAGGGTTAGGGTTAGGGTTAGGGTTAGGGTTAGGGTTAGGGTTAGGGTTAGGGTTAGGGTTAGGGTTAGGGTTAGGGTTAGGGTTAGGGTTAGGTTAGGGTTAGGGTTAGGGTTAGGGTTAGGGTTA
>NC_133384.1:40192693-40224678 GCF_049309525.1 Garra rufa
GAACGTAACTATAAACTTACCAAACCTCTTTCCTAAAGACCTTGGCTTAGTTTATACCTGCAGCCTATGTTTTCTAACCTGTTTAGATAACATTTACTTGTGGTCAGCATTACAAATGATGGCTATATTGTTTGTTCCGAGATAAATACGCAGTTATTTATCATTAAACCTACCAGAGCCATTAAGTGGGTTTCCCATAAACAACATTACCATAGAAATCTCTTATATTGCTACTTTCAGCTCAACAGCATTGCATTCTGCCATTCTGCGTTCATTCCATTTTGTTAGTTTCTACACTTTATTTGGTATCTTCTTTCACATTTAGTTGCCTATTATCTATTAGTAGTGTGTATTCATTTATTGGTTTATCATTAGTGTTGTATTTACTCTTGCATATCTGTTGTTAATAAATTTAAGTAATTTTATTACAATTGTGTCTTCATTGTGTTGATGATTCAAGGCTCTACTAGCTAGCTAAACCACCAAACTTTCAGATAAATCAGTTGACCAACTCCTTCCAGGGTGCAAGTCTCAATTTATTGACCTATTGCCAAATTAACAGTCTTTGACTGATACACTGAACCCAGCGAGGTGGGAATTGGTCATCTGATAGACTCACAAATGCACCTTGAGTGACGTGTGACCCAAAATCACAGCATCATTGGTGACGTGAGCCCCGTTTACTACATAATTGGCGTCCCTGGGTGGGCTAGCTAAGATTGAAACGAGCCAGTTGATTTATCAACACAAAAGAATTGACTTAAAGATTTCAAGAGTAATTACTTTAACAGGAAACTAGGTTCCTCAGTTTGGTCAGTTACTATTTGTAAAAGCAGGTGGTTCCTCCCAAGCCTGATTCATAGTTTCCTTACTCAGCTTTGTGGTACTATTTGTGAATAGGATTTGTTGCAGTTGAATTGTTTGCAGTAATAAGAGTTGTGGTTAAGTTTTGGACCATTTTACAGTGGCATAGATCTGGTAAAGGTTTCCTCACTCTACTGTTAGAAGAAGTTGTAATTTTAGATTATAGCTAATTGATTCTAAAGTATAGCCAAAGGTTGCTATACCTTGTAAGTCTATCAAGTGAGTCCTGGTGAAACTTAGATGAGTGTCAGATAAGGGTAATTTCCTCTGACAACGCGTAGCCAAGTGCTAAAGCTTTATCACTAGTAAGTGTCACTTACATTGTCTCAGTGATTCCAACTAATAACACTTTTGTGGCAAGCGTTAGGACAGATTAGTCGCTAAGTGCAGTAGAATATCTGTTTTAAAATGGCTGAATTAACCCTGCCTGAAAAGCTGGTCGTAGACCTGACCAGTGCTGTGAATCCAGGGTACATAGAAACGCTTAAGGGCTTAACCTATGAAGAAATCAGTCTCAAGACAGCACAGCTAACAGCTGAAGCTGCGGGCCAGGCCTTAAAGGGCCCCACGCTAGCCAAACTCCTCTCAAGTCTAGCACTAAATTGGGCTGCTCAGTTAACCCAAGCTATAGACAGAGTATCCCTTGCCAACGAACAGGTAAGAGACAGGGATATGAGAATCCAGGAGCTAAAGAGTGAGCTGGCTGATCTGCGCCAGGCAAACGACCATTTGAAGGTCGAAACTGTTAGGCTATCTGCAGAGAAAGAAGACTTGCAGAGTATCACTGACAGCCAAGAAGCAGAAATCAAAAGGTTAAAAGATAAAAATCTAGACCTAGAAACTGAGTGTGAACTACTCAAAATTGACGATTCAAGTCCAGGCACCATACCTGGTGACCAGGACGTAGCCGCTCTGCAAACAGAACTGGCTCAGGCTCAAAATGATTTGTCAACACAGGCAGACAAACTAAGGCTATTGAGTAGGAATGAAAAACAGGTTAAAGATGAATTAACGTCAGCCTTGTCTGAAATCTCTGGTCTGAAAGTGGACTTAGAAAAAGAGCACAAACTTTACATTGATGCTCGTAAACAGTCTGAGTTGTTTAAACAACATCTGTACCGATCAGAACAGACCCAAATCCAACTTAGGGAGGATTTAGATAGAGCAGATGATAAGTTGCTAGAAGTCCAACACAAGCACGATAGAATGGCTACTAGAGCCAGAGAGTGGGCAGATAAAGCTGTTGTTGCAGAGCAGAGGCTAGAGGAAATAGAGAAAAGGATGGAGCAGTTAGACATAAGTAGGGACACGCCCCTTGAACCTGAACCACCTAGTGTGCGCTTCAGCTCATTTGGCTCAGCAGTAAAAGACCCCCTACTGGGTAGCCCCTCACAGCAACAGCGTTATCAGTCCCATAGTAATGCTGCAGCACCGGGTGACCTAACCGTCTCCACTCCCAGCCATTCTCATGGAACAGACGCTGAGTCCCCAGCGTGGGGAAAGACTAGTCGCCCCATTCCTGATTTTCCCAGCCCAGCACTATCCAAGGATAGCCGACTGCGGCAGCTTAGGGAATTAGCACGTGACATTGAAGTGTTTAATCCTGATACTCCAGGAAGCAATATAGAGTTGTACCTTAAGGATGTGAGTTATGCATTGTCTTATATCCCTGAGGCCACTATGGCAGATAAACTCCTCCTTCTGAGGAAAACAACAGTGCGAACTGTCCACGGTTTCATGGAGAGACAAAGTCCGGCCATTGCTGGTAATTTCCATGAACTGTGTAGGGCCCTGAGAGCAGAATATACAATGTACCAGAACCCGTCTACTTCCAGACTCTCTGCCTTGCAGACTAAGCAAAGTCGCTATGAGTCACCCAGAGAGTATTATGAACGCTTACGCAGAGTGTATTTTGCTGGTGCAGATTCCCCTAGAGCCGAAGAAGATGTGATGTTTAAGAGCTTATTTGTGAGTAATTTGCATCCTACCATTAGGAAATCCCTCTCACTTCTGGTAGATGTTGATCGCATGACTGCAGCAGAGTTAAGACAGCTTGCCATGCGGGCCTGGGAGAATGAGAAGTTGCACACAGACAAGAAAGACAGGGAGACAGGTGCCCATGTGTTTGAACTGCGAAATGACAGTGAGGCTCCTCTGGAGCTAGAAGGGTCAGAGCTTCCCCAAAGTGGAACTGCGCGGACCAACCGCTCCTCTTGGCCAAAATCTGGTGAGTCCACACAGGACACCCAGGGCCATAAATCCTCCAGTAATGGAGGATACAAGAGAGGCAGGCATGCACACAGAGAGGAAAGGCAGAGGAGACCCAGAGATAGATCAAAGGACAGTCACAAACAGGGCAGTCAGAAGAAAAGGGAGTCCAAAGGTACTGAAGAAAGGGACCAGGTAAATTTTAAGCAAATTCAGAAAATGATTGCTAAAGCCCTCCAAGACCTTAAGTCTGAGGAGAACACTTCCAAGAAGGAGAAAGACCCTCCTTTTAAGCAATGACTAGGCCAGGACCCCTCCCCTCCCCCACCTAAAGTGTACCTCATAGGGTGGGGGGAAGAGCCAGGGAAAGGGGAAAGTAGGGAACAGATTGTGAGGCCTAACCACTCACATGTCAGCAGACCCCACCCCAGTCTCTGTCAGTTTCTGGGTGACTTGACACAAAAGGGCAGGGCTGGAAGGATTTACATTTCTGTTTCCATTGAAGGTGCCTTAGTATGTGATGCGCTGCTAGACACTGGCTCAGAAATTTCTTTAGTGTCACCCGGACTGTTTAAAGAGCTCACCCAAGCAACTAACTCACTAGGCAAGTGGCTTAAGGTAGAGAGCTGTCAGATCAAGATAACCAGCTACACACAAGACCAGGCCCCTATCAGTCAGAGGGTTTGGGTGGAGTTAACTTTTGGTGAAATGAAAATAGTTCACCCTCTCTATGTTGTTGGTTTTAATACAGAACAGCTTCTTATCGGCCAGGATTTGTTAGATAGACTCGCACCTTTGATTGACTATCACAGCTGTCAACTATGGGCACAGGTCAGAATCCCACAGCCCATCAGAGAGACTAGCTCCAGTCAGAAGTCCTGCAAGGCTGTCGAGGTAGGAAAAACATCTCACGTTAGACAGCAGACAATGCAGGACTCCAGTTTCAATGGAGAAACACCTGATGCGAGGGACATGCAAATCTTAGCAGGCACAGCTCACGAGAACAGACTTCCCTTGCAGCTGTTAAAGAAGAAAGATGCATTTTTGTGCGCCCTGGAACCTCATAACACTGAGGTGTACAATCCCCATGTGGTAGGGGGCATACACATCAATGATGTACCTGTCAACGATGCTGTGGTTACACTCTGGTTAGAGAAGTCAGCAATAAGTCAGGAACTTTATATGCAGCTACAGGATAAATGTTGCATGACCCCCATGGTGGGAAAGAAACAGGAGCTGCGGCTTTCCAGTTGTCCCCTGACAACAGTTAAGAGTGTTGGAGTCTTCTCAGTCTCTCTTAAGTTTGGCCATAAACAGTTCAAGCACTACATGCTTGTGGTACCTGACCTGCCACACTCAGTATACATTGCTTCTGATGTGTTAGTGAGACTGGGAGTGCTGTTAGACACAGTCAACAATGTGTTGTGGTCCAGGGCAGATACTGGTCCTAACGTGCTATCCGGTGATTCTAACAACATGCGTTCTGGTCAGACAATCCCTCAAGCATGTCAGGTAATGAATGAGTTCGAATTGGTGGTTCCTGCCCAAACGGCAGAGGTCCCCGTCAGGCTTATCATTAAAAGGGGTCAAGAACTGAATCAGACGGTGCTAGCCTATTTCCAGCCCTCTGCTCAATTTTGCAAATTGGGACTCACAATCTGTGGGAACCCACAGCTTGAACTGTACAACCGCTCAACTTACATGCTGGTACAAAACCTCACAAGAGGAAGTATCCACATTCCCCCACGCACCCCTCTAGGGTATATAATTGATAGCTCTTTTCATGATTTTGAATTAACTATTCCTGTCATAGGAGAGCTTCCTGATTTGCCGATAGAGAAAGACAGCTATGAGCAAGTGTATCTCAGTATCTCACCTACCCTACAAAAATGATTTCCATCACACCCCATCCAGCTGTGATTGAGGGGACTATGTGCAGAGTACACTTTGATAGTGAAGGCGAGATAGTGGTACATACTGTGATGGCCCAGGAGCCACCCGTACCACTGAATGATAAGCAAGATGCGGAACCTTGTACTGAACCATACCCTGGTTTTGAGGCAGAGGTGCAACAACAGTTAGCACAGGCAGATGCTCTGGACACAGAGGTCCAGCGTCATAAATTACGGCAGGTGTTTTATGAACACCAGGAAATCTTTTCTAGGGATTCCTATGATTGCGGTGTCACAGATGTCCACACTGTCCGTATTCCCACAGATCCAAATGTCCCGCCTACCTTTGTGCGTCAGTACAGAATCCCACTTGCTGCTTTTGACTCTATTCAGGAAATTATCGATTCCCTGTTAGAGAAAAAGATAATTCGTGAATGCAACTCCACTTACAATTCTCCAATTTGGCCGGTCCTAAAGCCGAGTGGAAAGTGGCGTTTAACTGTAGATTACCGCCAGCTCAACAAACAGGTTCCCCTGTCACGTTGGCCCATGATACATCTTGACCAAGAGTTAGCCAAGGTGACAACAGCCAAATATTTCTCCACAGTGGACGTGACAAATGGTTTTTGGACAATGAAGGTAGACCCTGCAGACCAGTACAAGCTAGCATTTTCCTTTGGAGGTAGACAATTCACTTGGAACAGGTGTCCGTTTGGCTATTCAAACTCCCCCGCAGAGTTTAATATATTTCTACGCAAGGCAATGAGTGATGCAGCTACACGCAGCAATGTAATTTTTGTTGATGATATCCTCATGCGTAGTCAGACCTGGCCAGATCATGTAGCTGAGATAAGACATGTTCTCACCCAGCTCACTGAGGCAGGTGCTAAACTGTCATTAGCCAAAGGACAATGGTGCAGAACCAAGGTGGAGTATGTGGGACTGACTGTTGGTCCTGATGGTATCCAACCCCAGACTAGTAGAATTGAAGCAGTAAAGAATATCAAACCTCCCACAAACGTCTCTGAACTGCGTAGCTTCCTAGGAGTGTGCAATTACTCGCGTCAGTTCATAGAAGATTATGCAGACATAGCCAGACCATTGCATGAACTACTTCAGAAGGACAGAGAATTTAGCTGGGGGGAAGGACAAGCACAGTCCATGAAAGAGCTGAAAGAGAGATTGTGCACTGCTCCATGCCTAGCCTACCCTGACAAAGACAAGGAGTTTTTCCTTGAGGCTGGTTTCTCTGAACACTGCCTCAGTGCAGCACTCTCCCAAAAACATGACCAAGACAAGCGGGTTGTTGCCTATGCTAGCAGAGCACTCAGCAGTGTAGAAGCTAAATTCTCAGACTGTGAGAAAGCCCTACTCACTACAGTATGGGCAATTGAACATTTCCGTAGCTACATTGGTGGCCAGAAAGTCATTGTTGAGACATGTCATCAGCCTGTCCAGTTCCTAAACAGCCAAAGGCTTAGGGAGGGGAGAGTCTCAAACAGTCGCATTGCTACATGGATGATGGCTTTACAAGGTTATGATGTAGAGGTGAGGTATGCCCAGAACAATAAGATGGCACTAGGCCAAGGATTAGCTGCATGCCAGCATTGCAGTGATGGAGAACACACTCCAGAAGCCAACATGGTAGGCACCACACCCTCGTTAATCTCAAGCCATCATTACTATGATGAAAATGTCTGTACAGGCCTTCCTGATGGATGCTCTTATCACCATGAACAACACATTCAGGCGGGGGTAGGGATAGTCTGGGAGAACGACACCCCCCGTGGTGCTAAGCAGTTCTCCTTAGGCTCTAAGTCTAGTCAGTACGCAGAGATCGCTGCTGCACTCATAACCTTACAACAAGCAGTGAAGTATGGGATCCGGAATTTAGTAATTTGTTCTGATTGCCAGGCACAGTTTTGTCTCTCACTTTCCTCACTGGAAACAGAATGGTACGAAAAATGCTAGAGGAAAGGAAGTTAAGCATAAGGAGTTGTTCCTTGCTTGTGATTTCCTTGTCAGTCAGGATGGCATGACCGTGTACTGGAAGAAAGTAAAAGGGCATTCACAAACTCCTGGCCCAGACAAAATAGGTAATGATGAAGCTGATAGACTAGCCAAAGCAGGTGCCATAGCAGGTACCCCCTGGCAGTTCCAGAATGAGTGGCTTCCAACAACAGAGCCTCCTCTTGTAAGTGTTAATGCTATCACACGCAGACAGGCCAAGAACACAGTGACAGCCCCTGCTGACACCCCTCAGGCTGTAGTGATATGCAAAGAGCTAGCAGATACCGACCTTATTGCTATGCAACAGCAAGACCCTGTGATCAGCACTGTTTACCTATTGATTTCTGACCCAGTAAAACATCCCATAACTGAACAAAAGTTGGCAGAGTCAAGTGACCTGAAAACCCTGTACCTTATCAGACACCACCTGAGGTTAGAGAAGGGTTTGCTAGTATATGCTCCTGATGAGAACACACCGCCTCGATGGGTGGTCCCAACAGCCCACAGAGGGGTTATGCTCATGCATGCCCATGATGAACCCTGTGGAGGCCACCGGGGGGTGAAGGCGACACATGAGACCCTTTGTCAGGTAGCATACTGGCCACAGATGAAACAAGACATTGCAGCTTATATCCAAGGTTGCTTAGTTTGTTGTCAGTTTCAGCCATCAAACCCCCATCATAGAGCTCCCCTTCAGCGGGCAGGTATCACCTTTCCATGGTCTAACCTCCAGATGGATTGGATTGGCCCTGTAGTTAAGATCTCCAAAGGGAGAAGATCCCCTGAGTACAAGTGGGTCCACTTTAATCAGATTAAGTTTTATAAACCCCACATGGGAATACAAGGGGTAGCTACCACTCAGGAGTAACTCCTGCTGAAGCACATAGATCCAGGCAGTGTAGAGAAATCTATACTGTGTCAGGCACTGGAGCCAGCGCACCGGTGACTGGTTGTTGTACTTAAGCGTAGTGATATTTGGTAGTTGTACTCGAAAGTTGCGTTGAGAAGTAGTGAAGTGACACTACGTATATGTGTAATTTCAGAATGAACCTGCTCTGCATAACCACTCTGATCTGCGTACTCAATGCAGCCCAGCCCCTGGATATAGTACGATCAGGCCCTCCAACTGGCATTGTACTCCAGGATGCCCCTGGAATTTTAGTGACTGACTGCTATGTGCACACTCAGAGAGTATTTGTCCGGCTGGACCCTGCTGACGTGTATAAGAAACATGTCACCTCAGGGGGGACGGTACCCTGGCATGCAGCCCAATGGAGTAAGGATAACATAGGGCATGCACAGTTAGACACAATCCACATGCTTAAACAGCTACAGAAAGTTACCATAACACAGGAGGAATTAAAGGGTGTTAGCCGCTCAAAGCGCTCCCTAGGTACAGTGCTGACAACGGCATCCGCCTTGGGCTCACTTCTCTCAGTTGGTACTTCTACAGTTAACAGCATTAGCATAACCACTTTAAGGAAGCATGTAGAAGGTTTAAAAGGAGAAATGCCTGAGATACAAGAGAAATTGTATGCTCAGCAAAAGCAGCTGCAGCAGATGGACAGGACATTAGAGGGTACGATCCTTGCCATAAATCAGCATACAACTCTGTTGAACTATACTATCCACAGTATAGGCAGGATAGTGGATGTCATACAATATGACTATGCCCATGTCCAAAGGGTCCAAATACTTATGCAAGACTTGCTAAGAGAAGTTAATTTTGCTATTGACAATTTAGCAGCAAACAGGATCCCTTCATACTTGGTACCGGTTGAGCTAGTGACAAATATCTTGAATCTGGCCTTGCATGGAACCACGCAAACACTGCAGGTACATTTAGCTTACAGCCTGGGAAGTGCCATACCAATTCACGTTAACCCAGAAGCTAAGGAAATTGGTTTCCTGTTAAATCTCCCAATAATTGACACTAAGAACATATACAGGATAAAATCAGTGTTAAACTTAGGGTTCTGGTCTCAAGATGTACACATAAAAATTGAGACACCCGCACTGATAGCTTACCAAGATGAAAATCCTGACATGTATCTGGTACCTAATCTACATCTATGCACAGTTATCAAAGACATTCACTGGCTGTGCCCCAGTAAACCTTTCGTGAGAGACCCTGTTGAAAGCCTATGTGGCATTAAAAGGTTAACTAAGGATGACGAATGCAAAGCTGTTGTGACACACAGGGAGGATGTAACTAACACGCAATTTGAGAGAGCAGGAAATAAATGGCTGGTTAACACCCCTGTGAGTGAAGCCATAGTGACACATGACCGTCATGATACCGCTACTACAATACACCTCCTTAATGAGACCATGCTAATTCAAATCCCAGTAGGAGCAATTCTCCACATTGAACATGTGGCTCTATACCATCTTGATACAGACATGCATGACATGGACTTTGAAATAGTTGATTCCTTTAAAGGACACACACTAGAAGTGGATGAGTCATTTAGGAAGCAAATCCTGTTTGAGGGACCTAAATTAGCAAAGATAAGCCTCCAGTTAGGTAGCCTACGAGCTACACCTGTAGAGTTAAAACATAAGAAGGTGCCATTCACTTGGGGATGGGATATCAGTGACAGCCTTTTGCTTATTCTAACACTATGTGGGTGGGTCACAGTGGGCCCCCTAGGGTGGATACTGTACCAGCGAATCCACAAATTGCAGGCTAATCTGGCAGGACAGAGAAGGGTGAGACCTAATGAAGCTCTGGAGCTCAAATCTGCCATGTGCAGGCCACTACCTGAGCTTTCTCCTACTATGACTAGTAACATTGTCTAGATAAAGTAGTAGAACACTGTTTAGTCTCTATACCCACTCACTGAATAGCCCACTACAGTATTCCTTGACACTGATCACACCTTTCTTTCCTTACATGTAGATTTATTAGTAACCTGTTTGTAGTATTGAAACAGGATATCACTATTACTATACTCCCTTAAATTTAGTTATGTATACATACTATTGAATTATAGCATACTCTAAAATGCCAATGGTCGAAGGATGAGGTGAGGTGTGTTTGTCCCTGCTGTTCCCTTTCAGCACCCCGACCCGATCAACGACTTTGGATCCTCGATCAGTCCGGGTAGGGGGGAGATGTAGTGAACAACGGTCGAAATGGCATTCCAAGGATCAGTTTATGGCAGGCCCCCTTCCCTATCTGCCAGGGTGGAGGGAGATGTGCCACACTGTGATTGGATCTTGGTTGAGGAACATAAACAAATGTTCAGAAACATCAGATAAGATGCCAAGACAACTACCAGACACCTCTAACAGAACAGGAAGAGAGACCTTCTGCACCTACGACCACCTAAGAGAGGACTTCTCATTGGACTACGGATTGACCCTCTCCAATCCTAAGGTTTGGGAATGACTGCCATAAAAATTCCTTCAGAACTCTGGATGCAACAGCAGTGGCCGAAACAAAGAAGGCCACAAAGATCCATCCAAATCCATTCATACATATGTTTGGAGAACTTAAATTGATGTAAACTGCAACAGATTCACTTCACCCTTTGATAAAGTACAGTGTATGTTGATGGCCATTGACTGTTAACCTAACAGTTCACAGAAGCAGGCGTATTAACATATTGTGATATTAATAAGTGATTGTTTAACAGTTTTCTATCATGTTTGGACTCTTTTTGCTCCTCATAATGTGGGTAACAATTTGAAAGAGGTTTGGTAAAGAAATGTTGCATTGGGTAAATTGTAAAAGACACTGTCTAACTTTGTACTCTACTATATGCAAATGAGTTCCACACTAGGGCGGGTAACACCATGGCCACCTCAGACACAAGTGGCCAATCACATTCCTGGAATGGAGAGGCGCTAGATTCCAATCTCCTCATCAAAAAGAGATAAAGGTAGCCTCCGAAAAGACACTCCTTGTACTGCGTCTAAGACCCGTAAGGGAAGAGACATTAACAGTTACACCGTACTGCGTCTAAGTCCCGTAAGGGAAGAGACATTAACAGCTACACCGTTCTGAGTCTGAACCCCGCAAGGTTAAGACATTAGCAGATACAAGGTCCTGAGTTTCTGGCCTGACGAGGAAAGAGACTTCAAGACAGCTAAGGATCCACTCAGCTCTTGAGTAAACCTTCTATACTGAATTCGGCTGCCCTTCAGTTGCAAAGGACCCAGCAGTGACGGACCCCGTCTGACTCCTGCCACTCCGAAAGCAGCGCAGCCCAGTCCGCAAAGGACCTCCACATTGGCAGACACTGCCTTGAACACACGGATCCTCAACGACGCAGCCCTGCTGCAAAGGACCCTGTGAGAATCCATCTGACCCAGCTGCCCGGTCCACGCCCTAAGGACCCTCTTTGGCACAACAGAAGTCAAGCATCCTCCAGGTCAGCGCCTCGACGGCTACCGGAACGCAACTCTGTGCCCTCCCCACTATATGCAAACCGCATCACCAGTGGAAGACGTCTCTGCCGCCGGACTGATCACCCGACCAAGTGGAACGTAACTATAAACTTACCAAACCTCTTTCCTAAAGACCTTGGCTTAGTTTATACCTGCAGCCTATGTTTTCTAACCTGTTTAGATAACATTTACTTGTGGTCAGCATTACAAATGATGGCTATATTGTTTGTTCCGAGATAAATACGCAGTTATTTATCATTAAACCTACCAGAGCCATTAAGTGGGTTTCCCATAAACAACATTACCATAGAAATCTCTTATATTGCTACTTTCAGCTCAACAGCATTGCATTCTGCCATTCTGCGTTCATTCCATTTTGTTAGTTTCTACACTTTATTTGGTATCTTCTTTCACATTTAGTTGCCTATTATCTATTAGTAGTGTGTATTCATTTATTGGTTTATCATTAGTGTTGTATTTACTCTTGCATATCTGTTGTTAATAAATTTAAGTAATTTTATTACAATTGTGTCTTCATTGTGTTGATGATTCAAGGCTCTACTAGCTAGCTAAACCACCAAACTTTCAGATAAATCAGTTGACCAACTCCTTCCAGGGTGCAAGTCTCAATTTATTGACCTATTGCCAAATTAACAGTCTTTGACTGATACACTGAACCCAGCGAGGTGGGAATTGGTCATCTGATAGACTCACAAATGCACCTTGAGTGACGTGTGACCCAAAATCACAGCATCATTGGTGACGTGAGCCCCGTTTACTACATAATTGGCGTCCCTGGGTGGGCTAGCTAAGATTGAAACGAGCCAGTTGATTTATCAACACAAAAGAATTGACTTAAAGATTTCAAGAGTAATTACTTTAACAGGAAACTAGGTTCCTCAGTTTGGTCAGTTACTATTTGTAAAAGCAGGTGGTTCCTCCCAAGCCTGATTCATAGTTTCCTTACTCAGCTTTGTGGTACTATTTGTGAATAGGATTTGTTGCAGTTGAATTGTTTGCAGTAATAAGAGTTGTGGTTAAGTTTTGGACCATTTTACAGTGGCATAGATCTGGTAAAGGTTTCCTCACTCTACTGTTAGAAGAAGTTGTAATTTTAGATTATAGCTAATTGATTCTAAAGTATAGCCAAAGGTTGCTATACCTTGTAAGTCTATCAAGTGAGTCCTGGTGAAACTTAGATGAGTGTCAGATAAGGGTAATTTCCTCTGACAACGCGTAGCCAAGTGCTAAAGCTTTATCACTAGTAAGTGTCACTTACATTGTCTCAGTGATTCCAACTAATAACACTTTTGTGGCAAGCGTTAGGACAGATTAGTCGCTAAGTGCAGTAGAATATCTGTTTTAAAATGGCTGAATTAACCCTGCCTGAAAAGCTGGTCGTAGACCTGACCAGTGCTGTGAATCCAGGGTACATAGAAACGCTTAAGGGCTTAACCTATGAAGAAATCAGTCTCAAGACAGCACAGCTAACAGCTGAAGCTGCGGGCCAGGCCTTAAAGGGCCCCACGCTAGCCAAACTCCTCTCAAGTCTAGCACTAAATTGGGCTGCTCAGTTAACCCAAGCTATAGACAGAGTATCCCTTGCCAACGAACAGGTAAGAGACAGGGATATGAGAATCCAGGAGCTAAAGAGTGAGCTGGCTGATCTGCGCCAGGCAAACGACCATTTGAAGGTCGAAACTGTTAGGCTATCTGCAGAGAAAGAAGACTTGCAGAGTATCACTGACAGCCAAGAAGCAGAAATCAAAAGGTTAAAAGATAAAAATCTAGACCTAGAAACTGAGTGTGAACTACTCAAAATTGACGATTCAAGTCCAGGCACCATACCTGGTGACCAGGACGTAGCCGCTCTGCAAACAGAACTGGCTCAGGCTCAAAATGATTTGTCAACACAGGCAGACAAACTAAGGCTATTGAGTAGGAATGAAAAACAGGTTAAAGATGAATTAACGTCAGCCTTGTCTGAAATCTCTGGTCTGAAAGTGGACTTAGAAAAAGAGCACAAACTTTACATTGATGCTCGTAAACAGTCTGAGTTGTTTAAACAACATCTGTACCGATCAGAACAGACCCAAATCCAACTTAGGGAGGATTTAGATAGAGCAGATGATAAGTTGCTAGAAGTCCAACACAAGCACGATAGAATGGCTACTAGAGCCAGAGAGTGGGCAGATAAAGCTGTTGTTGCAGAGCAGAGGCTAGAGGAAATAGAGAAAAGGATGGAGCAGTTAGACATAAGTAGGGACACGCCCCTTGAACCTGAACCACCTAGTGTGCGCTTCAGCTCATTTGGCTCAGCAGTAAAAGACCCCCTACTGGGTAGCCCCTCACAGCAACAGCGTTATCAGTCCCATAGTAATGCTGCAGCACCGGGTGACCTAACCGTCTCCACTCCCAGCCATTCTCATGGAACAGACGCTGAGTCCCCAGCGTGGGGAAAGACTAGTCGCCCCATTCCTGATTTTCCCAGCCCAGCACTATCCAAGGATAGCCGACTGCGGCAGCTTAGGGAATTAGCACGTGACATTGAAGTGTTTAATCCTGATACTCCAGGAAGCAATATAGAGTTGTACCTTAAGGATGTGAGTTATGCATTGTCTTATATCCCTGAGGCCACTATGGCAGATAAACTCCTCCTTCTGAGGAAAACAACAGTGCGAACTGTCCACGGTTTCATGGAGAGACAAAGTCCGGCCATTGCTGGTAATTTCCATGAACTGTGTAGGGCCCTGAGAGCAGAATATACAATGTACCAGAACCCGTCTACTTCCAGACTCTCTGCCTTGCAGACTAAGCAAAGTCGCTATGAGTCACCCAGAGAGTATTATGAACGCTTACGCAGAGTGTATTTTGCTGGTGCAGATTCCCCTAGAGCCGAAGAAGATGTGATGTTTAAGAGCTTATTTGTGAGTAATTTGCATCCTACCATTAGGAAATCCCTCTCACTTCTGGTAGATGTTGATCGCATGACTGCAGCAGAGTTAAGACAGCTTGCCATGCGGGCCTGGGAGAATGAGAAGTTGCACACAGACAAGAAAGACAGGGAGACAGGTGCCCATGTGTTTGAACTGCGAAATGACAGTGAGGCTCCTCTGGAGCTAGAAGGGTCAGAGCTTCCCCAAAGTGGAACTGCGCGGACCAACCGCTCCTCTTGGCCAAAATCTGGTGAGTCCACACAGGACACCCAGGGCCATAAATCCTCCAGTAATGGAGGATACAAGAGAGGCAGGCATGCACACAGAGAGGAAAGGCAGAGGAGACCCAGAGATAGATCAAAGGACAGTCACAAACAGGGCAGTCAGAAGAAAAGGGAGTCCAAAGGTACTGAAGAAAGGGACCAGGTAAATTTTAAGCAAATTCAGAAAATGATTGCTAAAGCCCTCCAAGACCTTAAGTCTGAGGAGAACACTTCCAAGAAGGAGAAAGACCCTCCTTTTAAGCAATGACTAGGCCAGGACCCCTCCCCTCCCCCACCTAAAGTGTACCTCATAGGGTGGGGGGAAGAGCCAGGGAAAGGGGAAAGTAGGGAACAGATTGTGAGGCCTAACCACTCACATGTCAGCAGACCCCACCCCAGTCTCTGTCAGTTTCTGGGTGACTTGACACAAAAGGGCAGGGCTGGAAGGATTTACATTTCTGTTTCCATTGAAGGTGCCTTAGTATGTGATGCGCTGCTAGACACTGGCTCAGAAATTTCTTTAGTGTCACCCGGACTGTTTAAAGAGCTCACCCAAGCAACTAACTCACTAGGCAAGTGGCTTAAGGTAGAGAGCTGTCAGATCAAGATAACCAGCTACACACAAGACCAGGCCCCTATCAGTCAGAGGGTTTGGGTGGAGTTAACTTTTGGTGAAATGAAAATAGTTCACCCTCTCTATGTTGTTGGTTTTAATACAGAACAGCTTCTTATCGGCCAGGATTTGTTAGATAGACTCGCACCTTTGATTGACTATCACAGCTGTCAACTATGGGCACAGGTCAGAATCCCACAGCCCATCAGAGAGACTAGCTCCAGTCAGAAGTCCTGCAAGGCTGTCGAGGTAGGAAAAACATCTCACGTTAGACAGCAGACAATGCAGGACTCCAGTTTCAATGGAGAAACACCTGATGCGAGGGACATGCAAATCTTAGCAGGCACAGCTCACGAGAACAGACTTCCCTTGCAGCTGTTAAAGAAGAAAGATGCATTTTTGTGCGCCCTGGAACCTCATAACACTGAGGTGTACAATCCCCATGTGGTAGGGGGCATACACATCAATGATGTACCTGTCAACGATGCTGTGGTTACACTCTGGTTAGAGAAGTCAGCAATAAGTCAGGAACTTTATATGCAGCTACAGGATAAATGTTGCATGACCCCCATGGTGGGAAAGAAACAGGAGCTGCGGCTTTCCAGTTGTCCCCTGACAACAGTTAAGAGTGTTGGAGTCTTCTCAGTCTCTCTTAAGTTTGGCCATAAACAGTTCAAGCACTACATGCTTGTGGTACCTGACCTGCCACACTCAGTATACATTGCTTCTGATGTGTTAGTGAGACTGGGAGTGCTGTTAGACACAGTCAACAATGTGTTGTGGTCCAGGGCAGATACTGGTCCTAACGTGCTATCCGGTGATTCTAACAACATGCGTTCTGGTCAGACAATCCCTCAAGCATGTCAGGTAATGAATGAGTTCGAATTGGTGGTTCCTGCCCAAACGGCAGAGGTCCCCGTCAGGCTTATCATTAAAAGGGGTCAAGAACTGAATCAGACGGTGCTAGCCTATTTCCAGCCCTCTGCTCAATTTTGCAAATTGGGACTCACAATCTGTGGGAACCCACAGCTTGAACTGTACAACCGCTCAACTTACATGCTGGTACAAAACCTCACAAGAGGAAGTATCCACATTCCCCCACGCACCCCTCTAGGGTATATAATTGATAGCTCTTTTCATGATTTTGAATTAACTATTCCTGTCATAGGAGAGCTTCCTGATTTGCCGATAGAGAAAGACAGCTATGAGCAAGTGTATCTCACCTACCCTACAAAAATGATTTCCATCACACCCCATCCAGCTGTGATTGAGGGGACTATGTGCAGAGTACACTTTGATAGTGAAGGCGAGATAGTGGTACATACTGTGATGGCCCAGGAGCCACCCGTACCACTGAATGATAAGCAAGATGCGGAACCTTGTACTGAACCATACCCTGGTTTTGAGGCAGAGGTGCAACAACAGTTAGCACAGGCAGATGCTCTGGACACAGAGGTCCAGCGTCATAAATTACGGCAGGTGTTTTATGAACACCAGGAAATCTTTTCTAGGGATTCCTATGATTGCGGTGTCACAGATGTCCACACTGTCCGTATTCCCACAGATCCAAATGTCCCGCCTACCTTTGTGCGTCAGTACAGAATCCCACTTGCTGCTTTTGACTCTATTCAGGAAATTATCGATTCCCTGTTAGAGAAAAAGATAATTCGTGAATGCAACTCCACTTACAATTCTCCAATTTGGCCGGTCCTAAAGCCGAGTGGAAAGTGGCGTTTAACTGTAGATTACCGCCAGCTCAACAAACAGGTTCCCCTGTCACGTTGGCCCATGATACATCTTGACCAAGAGTTAGCCAAGGTGACAACAGCCAAATATTTCTCCACAGTGGACGTGACAAATGGTTTTTGGACAATGAAGGTAGACCCTGCAGACCAGTACAAGCTAGCATTTTCCTTTGGAGGTAGACAATTCACTTGGAACAGGTGTCCGTTTGGCTATTCAAACTCCCCCGCAGAGTTTAATATATTTCTACGCAAGGCAATGAGTGATGCAGCTACACGCAGCAATGTAATTTTTGTTGATGATATCCTCATGCGTAGTCAGACCTGGCCAGATCATGTAGCTGAGATAAGACATGTTCTCACCCAGCTCACTGAGGCAGGTGCTAAACTGTCATTAGCCAAAGGACAATGGTGCAGAACCAAGGTGGAGTATGTGGGACTGACTGTTGGTCCTGATGGTATCCAACCCCAGACTAGTAGAATTGAAGCAGTAAAGAATATCAAACCTCCCACAAACGTCTCTGAACTGCGTAGCTTCCTAGGAGTGTGCAATTACTCGCGTCAGTTCATAGAAGATTATGCAGACATAGCCAGACCATTGCATGAACTACTTCAGAAGGACAGAGAATTTAGCTGGGGGGAAGGACAAGCACAGTCCATGAAAGAGCTGAAAGAGAGATTGTGCACTGCTCCATGCCTAGCCTACCCTGACAAAGACAAGGAGTTTTTCCTTGAGGCTGGTTTCTCTGAACACTGCCTCAGTGCAGCACTCTCCCAAAAACATGACCAAGACAAGCGGGTTGTTGCCTATGCTAGCAGAGCACTCAGCAGTGTAGAAGCTAAATTCTCAGACTGTGAGAAAGCCCTACTCACTACAGTATGGGCAATTGAACATTTCCGTAGCTACATTGGTGGCCAGAAAGTCATTGTTGAGACATGTCATCAGCCTGTCCAGTTCCTAAACAGCCAAAGGCTTAGGGAGGGGAGAGTCTCAAACAGTCGCATTGCTACATGGATGATGGCTTTACAAGGTTATGATGTAGAGGTGAGGTATGCCCAGAACAATAAGATGGCACTAGGCCAAGGATTAGCTGCATGCCAGCATTGCAGTGATGGAGAACACACTCCAGAAGCCAACATGGTAGGCACCACACCCTCGTTAATCTCAAGCCATCATTACTATGATGAAAATGTCTGTACAGGCCTTCCTGATGGATGCTCTTATCACCATGAACAACACATTCAGGCGGGGGTAGGGATAGTCTGGGAGAACGACACCCCCCGTGGTGCTAAGCAGTTCTCCTTAGGCTCTAAGTCTAGTCAGTACGCAGAGATCGCTGCTGCACTCATAACCTTACAACAAGCAGTGAAGTATGGGATCCGGAATTTAGTAATTTGTTCTGATTCGAACTATGCCAGGCACAGTTTTGTCTCTCACTTTCCTCACTGGAAACAGAATGGTACGAAAAATGCTAGAGGAAAGGAAGTTAAGCATAAGGAGTTGTTCCTTGCTTGTGATTTCCTTGTCAGTCAGGATGGCATGACCGTGTACTGGAAGAAAGTAAAAGGGCATTCACAAACTCCTGGCCCAGACAAAATAGGTAATGATGAAGCTGATAGACTAGCCAAAGCAGGTGCCATAGCAGGTACCCCCTGGCAGTTCCAGAATGAGTGGCTTCCAACAACAGAGCCTCCTCTTGTAAGTGTTAATGCTATCACACGCAGACAGGCCAAGAACACAGTGACAGCCCCTGCTGACACCCCTCAGGCTGTAGTGATATGCAAAGAGCTAGCAGATACCGACCTTATTGCTATGCAACAGCAAGACCCTGTGATCAGCACTGTTTACCTATTGATTTCTGACCCAGTAAAACATCCCATAACTGAACAAAAGTTGGCAGAGTCAAGTGACCTGAAAACCCTGTACCTTATCAGACACCACCTGAGGTTAGAGAAGGGTTTGCTAGTATATGCTCCTGATGAGAACACACCGCCTCGATGGGTGGTCCCAACAGCCCACAGAGGGGTTATGCTCATGCATGCCCATGATGAACCCTGTGGAGGCCACCGGGGGGTGAAGGCGACACATGAGACCCTTTGTCAGGTAGCATACTGGCCACAGATGAAACAAGACATTGCAGCTTATATCCAAGGTTGCTTAGTTTGTTGTCAGTTTCAGCCATCAAACCCCCATCATAGAGCTCCCCTTCAGCGGGCAGGTATCACCTTTCCATGGTCTAACCTCCAGATGGATTGGATTGGCCCTGTAGTTAAGATCTCCAAAGGGAGAAGATCCCCTGAGTACAAGTGGGTCCACTTTAATCAGATTAAGTTTTATAAACCCCACATGGGAATACAAGGGGTAGCTACCACTCAGGAGTAACTCCTGCTGAAGCACATAGATCCAGGCAGTGTAGAGAAATCTATACTGTGTCAGGCACTGGAGCCAGCGCACCGGTGACTGGTTGTTGTACTTAAGCGTAGTGATATTTGGTAGTTGTACTCGAAAGTTGCGTTGAGAAGTAGTGAAGTGACACTACGTATATGTGTAATTTCAGAATGAACCTGCTCTGCATAACCACTCTGATCTGCGTACTCAATGCAGCCCAGCCCCTGGATATAGTACGATCAGGCCCTCCAACTGGCATTGTACTCCAGGATGCCCCTGGAATTTTAGTGACTGACTGCTATGTGCACACTCAGAGAGTATTTGTCCGGCTGGACCCTGCTGACGTGTATAAGAAACATGTCACCTCAGGGGGGACGGTACCCTGGCATGCAGCCCAATGGAGTAAGGATAACATAGGGCATGCACAGTTAGACACAATCCACATGCTTAAACAGCTACAGAAAGTTACCATAACACAGGAGGAATTAAAGGGTGTTAGCCGCTCAAAGCGCTCCCTAGGTACAGTGCTGACAACGGCATCCGCCTTGGGCTCACTTCTCTCAGTTGGTACTTCTACAGTTAACAGCATTAGCATAACCACTTTAAGGAAGCATGTAGAAGGTTTAAAAGGAGAAATGCCTGAGATACAAGAGAAATTGTATGCTCAGCAAAAGCAGCTGCAGCAGATGGACAGGACATTAGAGGGTACGATCCTTGCCATAAATCAGCATACAACTCTGTTGAACTATACTATCCACAGTATAGGCAGGATAGTGGATGTCATACAATATGACTATGCCCATGTCCAAAGGGTCCAAATACTTATGCAAGACTTGCTAAGAGAAGTTAATTTTGCTATTGACAATTTAGCAGCAAACAGGATCCCTTCATACTTGGTACCGGTTGAGCTAGTGACAAATATCTTGAATCTGGCCTTGCATGGAACCACGCAAACACTGCAGGTACATTTAGCTTACAGCCTGGGAAGTGCCATACCAATTCACGTTAACCCAGAAGCTAAGGAAATTGGTTTCCTGTTAAATCTCCCAATAATTGACACTAAGAACATATACAGGATAAAATCAGTGTTAAACTTAGGGTTCTGGTCTCAAGATGTACACATAAAAATTGAGACACCCGCACTGATAGCTTACCAAGATGAAAATCCTGACATGTATCTGGTACCTAATCTACATCTATGCACAGTTATCAAAGACATTCACTGGCTGTGCCCCAGTAAACCTTTCGTGAGAGACCCTGTTGAAAGCCTATGTGGCATTAAAAGGTTAACTAAGGATGACGAATGCAAAGCTGTTGTGACACACAGGGAGGATGTAACTAACACGCAATTTGAGAGAGCAGGAAATAAATGGCTGGTTAACACCCCTGTGAGTGAAGCCATAGTGACACATGACCGTCATGATACCGCTACTACAATACACCTCCTTAATGAGACCATGCTAATTCAAATCCCAGTAGGAGCAATTCTCCACATTGAACATGTGGCTCTATACCATCTTGATACAGACATGCATGACATGGACTTTGAAATAGTTGATTCCTTTAAAGGACACACACTAGAAGTGGATGAGTCATTTAGGAAGCAAATCCTGTTTGAGGGACCTAAATTAGCAAAGATAAGCCTCCAGTTAGGTAGCCTACGAGCTACACCTGTAGAGTTAAAACATAAGAAGGTGCCATTCACTTGGGGATGGGATATCAGTGACAGCCTTTTGCTTATTCTAACACTATGTGGGTGGGTCACAGTGGGCCCCCTAGGGTGGATACTGTACCAGCGAATCCACAAATTGCAGGCTAATCTGGCAGGACAGAGAAGGGTGAGACCTAATGAAGCTCTGGAGCTCAAATCTGCCATGTGCAGGCCACTACCTGAGCTTTCTCCTACTATGACTAGTAACATTGTCTAGATAAAGTAGTAGAACACTGTTTAGTCTCTATACCCACTCACTGAATAGCCCACTACAGTATTCCTTGACACTGATCACACCTTTCTTTCCTTACATGTAGATTTATTAGTAACCTGTTTGTAGTATTGAAACAGGATATCACTATTACTATACTCCCTTAAATTTAGTTATGTATACATACTATTGAATTATAGCATACTCTAAAATGCCAATGGTCGAAGGATGAGGTGAGGTGTGTTTGTCCCTGCTGTTCCCTTTCAGCACCCCGACCCGATCAACGACTTTGGATCCTCGATCAGTCCGGGTAGGGGGGAGATGTAGTGAACAACGGTCGAAATGGCATTCCAAGGATCAGTTTATGGCAGGCCCCCTTCCCTATCTGCCAGGGTGGAGGGAGATGTGCCACACTGTGATTGGATCTTGGTTGAGGAACATAAACAAATGTTCAGAAACATCAGATAAGATGCCAAGACAACTACCAGACACCTCTAACAGAACAGGAAGAGAGACCTTCTGCACCTACGACCACCTAAGAGAGGACTTCTCATTGGACTACGGATTGACCCTCTCCAATCCTAAGGTTTGGGAATGACTGCCATAAAAATTCCTTCAGAACTCTGGATGCAACAGCAGTGGCCGAAACAAAGAAGGCCACAAAGATCCATCCAAATCCATTCATACATATGTTTGGAGAACTTAAATTGATGTAAACTGCAACAGATTCACTTCACCCTTTGATAAAGTACAGTGTATGTTGATGGCCATTGACTGTTAACCTAACAGTTCACAGAAGCAGGCGTATTAACATATTGTGATATTAATAAGTGATTGTTTAACAGTTTTCTATCATGTTTGGACTCTTTTTGCTCCTCATAATGTGGGTAACAATTTGAAAGAGGTTTGGTAAAGAAATGTTGCATTGGGTAAATTGTAAAAGACACTGTCTAACTTTGTACTCTACTATATGCAAATGAGTTCCACACTAGGGCGGGTAACACCATGGCCACCTCAGACACAAGTGGCCAATCACATTCCTGGAATGGAGAGGCGCTAGATTCCAATCTCCTCATCAAAAAGAGATAAAGGTAGCCTCCGAAAAGACACTCCTTGTACTGCGTCTAAGACCCGTAAGGGAAGAGACATTAACAGTTACACCGTACTGCGTCTAAGTCCCGTAAGGGAAGAGACATTAACAGCTACACCGTTCTGAGTCTGAACCCCGCAAGGTTAAGACATTAGCAGATACAAGGTCCTGAGTTTCTGGCCTGACGAGGAAAGAGACTTCAAGACAGCTAAGGATCCACTCAGCTCTTGAGTAAACCTTCTATACTGAATTCGGCTGCCCTTCAGTTGCAAAGGACCCAGCAGTGACGGACCCCGTCTGACTCCTGCCACTCCGAAAGCAGCGCAGCCCAGTCCGCAAAGCAGAGTTGTGGACTCGAGTCAATGACTCGAGACTCGACTCGGACTCGAGTCACAAATTTGATGACTTGTGACTTGACTTGACATAATCAAAGATGACTTGCGACTCGACTTAGACTTTGACAGCAATGACTCGAGACTTGACTTGGACTTGAACCCTGTGACTCGGCAAGTCTTCTAAAGAAAAACTTCGGAGAGTTTTGATCAATATAGGCTGAAGCGAATGTATGATTAGCGCAGCATTTGGCACTGAGCCAGAGAGGGACTCACTAAGTGAGCGCTTGTAATGTTTTAATCCACATAATGTTAAGGATATTTAATGTTTTTTAGGGGCCATTCACATGTCGAGCCTAAAAACGCGTGCAAAACAATAGGCGCGCCGCTTTGTCTTTCTTTCCAAACCGCTCTTGCAGCTCGCGCTTCTGTGGCGTGACTGGCGTCAGGATAGGTAGGATGAAATGTTAGAACACCGGCTCTCACTACAGGAGTTTTAAAATCCTAACCGAATGTGAAATCTGGTTGCAGCGCACACATACGGAGAAACTTTGCAGATTATCTTACCTGAAATCCTAAACATGCATACACTACAATATTTGAAATTCGTGGCGCATCACACTACAAGATATTATTAGGATAATCATGCCGGAGGGAGCACCTCTCGTGATCTGTCTCTGGAAGGGCAATGTTCAAATGCACCTGGCCGCAAAGCCCCAGCAAAAGTAATTACCATGAATGTGTCGGGCAACGACACATTGAACGATTAAACTAATATTGTGATATGCTTTTGATACGTGTTCTTTATATATATATAAATATATATAAATATATATATATATATAACTATGGATTTTAATTTAAATCGTGATGACTTGAGCAGGCTAAATTAATCTGTCTGCCGCCGGTCGCAATTGGTCGTTACTTAAAAAAAAAAAAACAAAAAAAAAAAAACTTGAATTTAAAAAACAAAAAGTGTTCCAAAAATATCTCTAAATTAACTTCATAAACTAAAGAAACGAAAATAAATGTAATCATTTTGCTATTTAAAACAGCAGTAATGGGGAAGAGAAAGAGAAAAAAGACAGGTTCCAGTCGGACTCGGGCCAGTAGATGAGACGTCCGACATTTTTGCAACGAATGTTTGTTTAATAGCCTATTTAACATAGTTATTTAGGCTACTTTCTTATTTAAATATATTATTTATTTGATTTGTTTTTGCATTTTTTGGCTGCCTGTTCACTGACTGAAGTGCTAAAATAAACACGCACGTTTTTTAATAATGTTTGAGCCTCATTTATTTTGTGTTTCAAAATTATATACATATGTATTTTATTTATGTATAGGCCTATATACACACACGTTATAATTTATATTCATAAAACACCGCGTTTGGGAGGGGAAAATCGGGGCAAAATCGGGCTAAAACTCCTGTAGTGTGAGCCGGGATTTCCAGCATTAAAAATCACTTGCAGTAGCTCTGCTATTAAATTTATTTAAAAATGGTTATTTCTGTACAGCTATGATAAGCTGTTTCTCCAACTTGGCAGTGCTTTCAATGTTATTAAGGAAAAGGATAAAGCTGTTCGGTTGGTTCTTGTCACAAGACCTGTGGTGAGATGTTTTTATCTCTATGCGGCGCGGATGCGTCTGGAAAAAAACGAGCGCGTCGCGTACAGTATATCTATGGTCGCGACCTCGTCGCTTCCATTATGAGCGCGCATACTGCGCGTCTACATTTGAAATTTGAACTTGAGCGCGCAAAAGACACGACATATGAACGGCCCCTTTGACATTCAAATTACACATAATCACTATAAACCACTTATAATAATAATTATAAGAAGAAACAACAGTAGCCTAATAATTGGCTAAACCTTTCAAATATTTGTATATATTTATACTTATATATTTTATTTGACTCAACTGACTGATTAAAGTCACTGAATATTTAACAAATGAAACAGTGGACTTAAAATAAATTATTAATTTAATTAGGCCTATATTTGATCACAAACAATGATAAATTCCTCAATAAAAATTCACTAATTATTATAGTCTATATTTTATAATTATACCTACTATAGACTATACTTGACTTTAAATTTACTGTAGTAATTAATACAGAGACATAATTTGGGCAAACAGCACTAGTGACTTGTTTAGGACTTGAAGCTTAAAGTTGAGGACTTGCAACTCGACTTGGACTTGCTCGTCTTGACTTGGGACTTGACTTGGGACTTGCCTGGCTTGACTCGGGACTTGACTTGAGACTTGAATGCAAAGACTCGAGACTTACTTGTGACTTGCAAAACAATGACTTGGTCCCACCTCTGCCGCAAAGGACCTCCACATTGGCAGACACTGCCTTGAACACACGGATCCTCAACGACGCAGCCCTGCTGCAAAGGACCCTGTGAGAATCCATCTGACCCAGCTGCCCGGTCCACGCCCTAAGGACCCTCTTTGGCACAACAGAAGTCAAGCATCCTCCAGGTCAGCGCCTCGACGGCTACCGGAACGCAACTCTGTGCCCTCCCCACTATATGCAAACCGCATCACCAGTGGAAGACGTCTCTGCCGCCGGACTGATCACCCGACCAAGTGGAACGTAACTATAAACTTACCAAACCTCTTTCCTAAAGACCTTGGCTTAGTTTATACCTGCAGCCTATGTTTTCTAACCTGTTTAGATAACATTTACTTGTGGTCAGCATTACAAATGATGGCTATATTGTTTGTTCCGAGATAAATACGCAGTTATTTATCATTAAACCTACCAGAGCCATTAAGTGGGTTTCCCATAAACAACATTACCATAGAAATCTCTTATATTGCTACTTTCAGCTCAACAGCATTGCATTCTGCCATTCTGCGTTCATTCCATTTTGTTAGTTTCTACACTTTATTTGGTATCTTCTTTCACATTTAGTTGCCTATTATCTATTAGTAGTGTGTATTCATTTATTGGTTTATCATTAGTGTTGTATTTACTCTTGCATATCTGTTGTTAATAAATTTAAGTAATTTTATTACAATTGTGTCTTCATTGTGTTGATGATTCAAGGCTCTACTAGCTAGCTAAACCACCAAACTTTCAGATAAATCAGTTGACCAACTCCTTCCAGGGTGCAAGTCTCAATTTATTGACCTATTGCCAAATTAACAGTCTTTGACTGATACACTGAACCCAGCGAGGTGGGAATTGGTCATCTGATAGACTCACAAATGCACCTTGAGTGACGTGTGACCCAAAATCACAGCATCATTGGTGACGTGAGCCCCGTTTACTACATAATTGGCGTCCCTGGGTGGGCTAGCTAAGATTGAAACGAGCCAGTTGATTTATCAACACAAAAGAATTGACTTAAAGATTTCAAGAGTAATTACTTTAACAGGAAACTAGGTTCCTCAGTTTGGTCAGTTACTATTTGTAAAAGCAGGTGGTTCCTCCCAAGCCTGATTCATAGTTTCCTTACTCAGCTTTGTGGTACTATTTGTGAATAGGATTTGTTGCAGTTGAATTGTTTGCAGTAATAAGAGTTGTGGTTAAGTTTTGGACCATTTTACAGTGGCATAGATCTGGTAAAGGTTTCCTCACTCTACTGTTAGAAGAAGTTGTAATTTTAGATTATAGCTAATTGATTCTAAAGTATAGCCAAAGGTTGCTATACCTTGTAAGTCTATCAAGTGAGTCCTGGTGAAACTTAGATGAGTGTCAGATAAGGGTAATTTCCTCTGACAACGCGTAGCCAAGTGCTAAAGCTTTATCACTAGTAAGTGTCACTTACATTGTCTCAGTGATTCCAACTAATAACACTTTTGTGGCAAGCGTTAGGACAGATTAGTCGCTAAGTGCAGTAGAATATCTGTTTTAAAATGGCTGAATTAACCCTGCCTGAAAAGCTGGTCGTAGACCTGACCAGTGCTGTGAATCCAGGGTACATAGAAACGCTTAAGGGCTTAACCTATGAAGAAATCAGTCTCAAGACAGCACAGCTAACAGCTGAAGCTGCGGGCCAGGCCTTAAAGGGCCCCACGCTAGCCAAACTCCTCTCAAGTCTAGCACTAAATTGGGCTGCTCAGTTAACCCAAGCTATAGACAGAGTATCCCTTGCCAACGAACAGGTAAGAGACAGGGATATGAGAATCCAGGAGCTAAAGAGTGAGCTGGCTGATCTGCGCCAGGCAAACGACCATTTGAAGGTCGAAACTGTTAGGCTATCTGCAGAGAAAGAAGACTTGCAGAGTATCACTGACAGCCAAGAAGCAGAAATCAAAAGGTTAAAAGATAAAAATCTAGACCTAGAAACTGAGTGTGAACTACTCAAAATTGACGATTCAAGTCCAGGCACCATACCTGGTGACCAGGACGTAGCCGCTCTGCAAACAGAACTGGCTCAGGCTCAAAATGATTTGTCAACACAGGCAGACAAACTAAGGCTATTGAGTAGGAATGAAAAACAGGTTAAAGATGAATTAACGTCAGCCTTGTCTGAAATCTCTGGTCTGAAAGTGGACTTAGAAAAAGAGCACAAACTTTACATTGATGCTCGTAAACAGTCTGAGTTGTTTAAACAACATCTGTACCGATCAGAACAGACCCAAATCCAACTTAGGGAGGATTTAGATAGAGCAGATGATAAGTTGCTAGAAGTCCAACACAAGCACGATAGAATGGCTACTAGAGCCAGAGAGTGGGCAGATAAAGCTGTTGTTGCAGAGCAGAGGCTAGAGGAAATAGAGAAAAGGATGGAGCAGTTAGACATAAGTAGGGACACGCCCCTTGAACCTGAACCACCTAGTGTGCGCTTCAGCTCATTTGGCTCAGCAGTAAAAGACCCCCTACTGGGTAGCCCCTCACAGCAACAGCGTTATCAGTCCCATAGTAATGCTGCAGCACCGGGTGACCTAACCGTCTCCACTCCCAGCCATTCTCATGGAACAGACGCTGAGTCCCCAGCGTGGGGAAAGACTAGTCGCCCCATTCCTGATTTTCCCAGCCCAGCACTATCCAAGGATAGCCGACTGCGGCAGCTTAGGGAATTAGCACGTGACATTGAAGTGTTTAATCCTGATACTCCAGGAAGCAATATAGAGTTGTACCTTAAGGATGTGAGTTATGCATTGTCTTATATCCCTGAGGCCACTATGGCAGATAAACTCCTCCTTCTGAGGAAAACAACAGTGCGAACTGTCCACGGTTTCATGGAGAGACAAAGTCCGGCCATTGCTGGTAATTTCCATGAACTGTGTAGGGCCCTGAGAGCAGAATATACAATGTACCAGAACCCGTCTACTTCCAGACTCTCTGCCTTGCAGACTAAGCAAAGTCGCTATGAGTCACCCAGAGAGTATTATGAACGCTTACGCAGAGTGTATTTTGCTGGTGCAGATTCCCCTAGAGCCGAAGAAGATGTGATGTTTAAGAGCTTATTTGTGAGTAATTTGCATCCTACCATTAGGAAATCCCTCTCACTTCTGGTAGATGTTGATCGCATGACTGCAGCAGAGTTAAGACAGCTTGCCATGCGGGCCTGGGAGAATGAGAAGTTGCACACAGACAAGAAAGACAGGGAGACAGGTGCCCATGTGTTTGAACTGCGAAATGACAGTGAGGCTCCTCTGGAGCTAGAAGGGTCAGAGCTTCCCCAAAGTGGAACTGCGCGGACCAACCGCTCCTCTTGGCCAAAATCTGGTGAGTCCACACAGGACACCCAGGGCCATAAATCCTCCAGTAATGGAGGATACAAGAGAGGCAGGCATGCACACAGAGAGGAAAGGCAGAGGAGACCCAGAGATAGATCAAAGGACAGTCACAAACAGGGCAGTCAGAAGAAAAGGGAGTCCAAAGGTACTGAAGAAAGGGACCAGGTAAATTTTAAGCAAATTCAGAAAATGATTGCTAAAGCCCTCCAAGACCTTAAGTCTGAGGAGAACACTTCCAAGAAGGAGAAAGACCCTCCTTTTAAGCAATGACTAGGCCAGGACCCCTCCCCTCCCCCACCTAAAGTGTACCTCATAGGGTGGGGGGAAGAGCCAGGGAAAGGGGAAAGTAGGGAACAGATTGTGAGGCCTAACCACTCACATGTCAGCAGACCCCACCCCAGTCTCTGTCAGTTTCTGGGTGACTTGACACAAAAGGGCAGGGCTGGAAGGATTTACATTTCTGTTTCCATTGAAGGTGCCTTAGTATGTGATGCGCTGCTAGACACTGGCTCAGAAATTTCTTTAGTGTCACCCGGACTGTTTAAAGAGCTCACCCAAGCAACTAACTCACTAGGCAAGTGGCTTAAGGTAGAGAGCTGTCAGATCAAGATAACCAGCTACACACAAGACCAGGCCCCTATCAGTCAGAGGGTTTGGGTGGAGTTAACTTTTGGTGAAATGAAAATAGTTCACCCTCTCTATGTTGTTGGTTTTAATACAGAACAGCTTCTTATCGGCCAGGATTTGTTAGATAGACTCGCACCTTTGATTGACTATCACAGCTGTCAACTATGGGCACAGGTCAGAATCCCACAGCCCATCAGAGAGACTAGCTCCAGTCAGAAGTCCTGCAAGGCTGTCGAGGTAGGAAAAACATCTCACGTTAGACAGCAGACAATGCAGGACTCCAGTTTCAATGGAGAAACACCTGATGCGAGGGACATGCAAATCTTAGCAGGCACAGCTCACGAGAACAGACTTCCCTTGCAGCTGTTAAAGAAGAAAGATGCATTTTTGTGCGCCCTGGAACCTCATAACACTGAGGTGTACAATCCCCATGTGGTAGGGGGCATACACATCAATGATGTACCTGTCAACGATGCTGTGGTTACACTCTGGTTAGAGAAGTCAGCAATAAGTCAGGAACTTTATATGCAGCTACAGGATAAATGTTGCATGACCCCCATGGTGGGAAAGAAACAGGAGCTGCGGCTTTCCAGTTGTCCCCTGACAACAGTTAAGAGTGTTGGAGTCTTCTCAGTCTCTCTTAAGTTTGGCCATAAACAGTTCAAGCACTACATGCTTGTGGTACCTGACCTGCCACACTCAGTATACATTGCTTCTGATGTGTTAGTGAGACTGGGAGTGCTGTTAGACACAGTCAACAATGTGTTGTGGTCCAGGGCAGATACTGGTCCTAACGTGCTATCCGGTGATTCTAACAACATGCGTTCTGGTCAGACAATCCCTCAAGCATGTCAGGTAATGAATGAGTTCGAATTGGTGGTTCCTGCCCAAACGGCAGAGGTCCCCGTCAGGCTTATCATTAAAAGGGGTCAAGAACTGAATCAGACGGTGCTAGCCTATTTCCAGCCCTCTGCTCAATTTTGCAAATTGGGACTCACAATCTGTGGGAACCCACAGCTTGAACTGTACAACCGCTCAACTTACATGCTGGTACAAAACCTCACAAGAGGAAGTATCCACATTCCCCCACGCACCCCTCTAGGGTATATAATTGATAGCTCTTTTCATGATTTTGAATTAACTATTCCTGTCATAGGAGAGCTTCCTGATTTGCCGATAGAGAAAGACAGCTATGAGCAAGTGTATCTCACCTACCCTACAAAAATGATTTCCATCACACCCCATCCAGCTGTGATTGAGGGGACTATGTGCAGAGTACACTTTGATAGTGAAGGCGAGATAGTGGTACATACTGTGATGGCCCAGGAGCCACCCGTACCACTGAATGATAAGCAAGATGCGGAACCTTGTACTGAACCATACCCTGGTTTTGAGGCAGAGGTGCAACAACAGTTAGCACAGGCAGATGCTCTGGACACAGAGGTCCAGCGTCATAAATTACGGCAGGTGTTTTATGAACACCAGGAAATCTTTTCTAGGGATTCCTATGATTGCGGTGTCACAGATGTCCACACTGTCCGTATTCCCACAGATCCAAATGTCCCGCCTACCTTTGTGCGTCAGTACAGAATCCCACTTGCTGCTTTTGACTCTATTCAGGAAATTATCGATTCCCTGTTAGAGAAAAAGATAATTCGTGAATGCAACTCCACTTACAATTCTCCAATTTGGCCGGTCCTAAAGCCGAGTGGAAAGTGGCGTTTAACTGTAGATTACCGCCAGCTCAACAAACAGGTTCCCCTGTCACGTTGGCCCATGATACATCTTGACCAAGAGTTAGCCAAGGTGACAACAGCCAAATATTTCTCCACAGTGGACGTGACAAATGGTTTTTGGACAATGAAGGTAGACCCTGCAGACCAGTACAAGCTAGCATTTTCCTTTGGAGGTAGACAATTCACTTGGAACAGGTGTCCGTTTGGCTATTCAAACTCCCCCGCAGAGTTTAATATATTTCTACGCAAGGCAATGAGTGATGCAGCTACACGCAGCAATGTAATTTTTGTTGATGATATCCTCATGCGTAGTCAGACCTGGCCAGATCATGTAGCTGAGATAAGACATGTTCTCACCCAGCTCACTGAGGCAGGTGCTAAACTGTCATTAGCCAAAGGACAATGGTGCAGAACCAAGGTGGAGTATGTGGGACTGACTGTTGGTCCTGATGGTATCCAACCCCAGACTAGTAGAATTGAAGCAGTAAAGAATATCAAACCTCCCACAAACGTCTCTGAACTGCGTAGCTTCCTAGGAGTGTGCAATTACTCGCGTCAGTTCATAGAAGATTATGCAGACATAGCCAGACCATTGCATGAACTACTTCAGAAGGACAGAGAATTTAGCTGGGGGGAAGGACAAGCACAGTCCATGAAAGAGCTGAAAGAGAGATTGTGCACTGCTCCATGCCTAGCCTACCCTGACAAAGACAAGGAGTTTTTCCTTGAGGCTGGTTTCTCTGAACACTGCCTCAGTGCAGCACTCTCCCAAAAACATGACCAAGACAAGCGGGTTGTTGCCTATGCTAGCAGAGCACTCAGCAGTGTAGAAGCTAAATTCTCAGACTGTGAGAAAGCCCTACTCACTACAGTATGGGCAATTGAACATTTCCGTAGCTACATTGGTGGCCAGAAAGTCATTGTTGAGACATGTCATCAGCCTGTCCAGTTCCTAAACAGCCAAAGGCTTAGGGAGGGGAGAGTCTCAAACAGTCGCATTGCTACATGGATGATGGCTTTACAAGGTTATGATGTAGAGGTGAGGTATGCCCAGAACAATAAGATGGCACTAGGCCAAGGATTAGCTGCATGCCAGCATTGCAGTGATGGAGAACACACTCCAGAAGCCAACATGGTAGGCACCACACCCTCGTTAATCTCAAGCCATCATTACTATGATGAAAATGTCTGTACAGGCCTTCCTGATGGATGCTCTTATCACCATGAACAACACATTCAGGCGGGGGTAGGGATAGT
>NC_133384.1:40225178-40264426 GCF_049309525.1 Garra rufa
CTTGTATTGTTCATATGCAGCCTGATGCTGATGACTCTGATATGATTGTGTGTGTTTGTGTGCGAATACGAGCTTGATGTGATCTGGTCTGACAGATTACCCTCAAGCTGGGAGCCAGAAGAGAGATACATGATCTAAATATGGCAAGAGAGAGAGAGAGAGAGAGAGAGTTAGAGAGAGGAGGAATTTTTCATGAAAAAGGAATACAATCAGCAGAAAGTTTAATGAAGCAGACAAACTACGTCCATGTAAATCTTAAAGGTGCGTTCAGTAATTTCATCCCTTAAGAATAAAATAATAGCTCATTAGTAAGAAAGAAAAAAAGCGAGTAGTGCTTAAAAAGCGGAATGAAACCGGATTACATCCGGCAGTTTTAATTATTTCATCCGTTTTAATTAGAACTGGTTATTCTTCAAGTCAGTCTATTGTCGTAATCTAATAGAACAGTACGAAAGTTGTGTGTGGCAGGTTCAGGGCCTGAAACAGAGAGAAACAAATTTACGTTCCCTGCGTTTTCAGACACTGACAGATGATGAAAAATGAAAATAATGCCTCTTAGCAACTAGTTATGTAATGTGACAGCATGCCATCGCCTGAGGGCGAGCATGTCGGTAGACACCAACCATGATGAGCATTTATTACTGATAAGTGATAAGTGATATATAACATTAAATCGTAGCCATTTCCATTGTGTTCTATTTTTAACCTTCGTTCTTTTCCTTTTCCTGTTTTTTCGTTTTTTTATATGGTTCGACAATATTACGAAGTTACCAATCATGCCAATAAGGCTTTGTTGACTTTAAGAGAGAGATATAAAGAGAAAGAGACATGTTGTTTGGCTTTATTCAAAGCCAGTGAGGGCTTTTCGAGGTGCTGTGCCATATCTTATTAGAGTAGATGTGCAGTGCTTGTGTGTGTGTATTGTTGTGTGTCAGCTCTCATTATTGGCCTGAGTGCTGTTCACCACTCTGTGACCCTGACGCCATGTTGATCAGGACAAACTCCACAACAACAGCTACAGCTCATCATCACAACTCACATTCACATTTAAGTACCTGTGTATATATATCATTTTATGTGTTATTGTGTATATCATTTTATGTGTCATTATAATACCGTGCAAAAGTTTCCAAGCATTTAATGCATGTTGCATGGTGTTGCTTTTCAGTCCTGTCCCACTGGTTGGCCTTTTGTCATGGCAGGACTTTACATTCCTCGCAGCCTGTTTGAGCTTGATAGGGTTTCACCAAACAGGTATTGGTGACAGTATTGAGTTTTTGTGTCCGAATGTAGACACAGACACTTTTATCTAGCTGGAGGTATAACTAAGTCTACTGTTGTTTTACCAGTCAAAAGTTTTTGAACAGTAAGATTTGTGACCATTTATTTGATTCAAAGTACAGCAAAATATTCTATGTGAATATATTATAAAATGTAATTTATTCCTGTGATTTTAAAGCTGAATTTTTAGCACAATTACTCTAGTCACATGATCCTTCAGACATCATTCTAATATTCTGACTTGCTGCTCAAAAACATTTATTATTATTATTATTAGTAGTAGTAGTAGTAGCAATATTTAAAACAGTTGAGTACATTTTTGCTGGACTCTTTGATGAATAGAAAGATCCAAAGATGAGCATTTACCTGAAATACCTTTTGTAACATTATACACTATATTCACCATTCAAAAGCTTGGAATCAGAATATGTTTGGAAGAAATTATAGAAATGAATACTTTTGTTCAGCAAGGATGCTTTTAATTGTTTAAAAGTTATGATAAAGACGTATAATGTTACAAAAGATTTCAATTTCAGATAAATGCTGTTCTTCTGAACTTTCTATTCATCAAAGAAAAAAATTCTACTCAGCTGTTTTCAACATAATAATAATAATAATAATAATAATAATAATAAAAATAAAAATTATAAATGTTTTTTGAGCAGCAAATCAGAATATTATAAGATTTCTGAAGGATCATGTGACTGGAGTAATGATACTAAAAATTCAGCTTTGAAATCACAGGAGTAAATTACATTTTAAAATATATTCAAATAGAAAACAGTTATTTTAAGTAGTAAAAATATCTCAAAATTTTACTGTTTTTGCTGTACTTTGGATCAAATAAATGCAGGCTTGGTGAGCAGAAGAGACTTACTTAATCTTACAGTTCAAAAACGTTTGACTGGTAGTGTATACAAAATCTAATTGTGCTGCTAAAAGAAAACCTTTTCCATTTCAGAATAAAATAAGAGTTAATATTATGCTTAACTAATATATTTTATTTATGAATCATTTTCCAACTAAGGACGGCCCCAAAGGGAGTTTGTAGACATTGAACGTTATAGTTTTTCCTATTATGATGGAAAATTTCCATTGACCTCTTTTGTACTGCTCACTTTCAGCCTTTTTTTTTCAATCAAAATCTTTAGCTTGTTTATCAAACCTTTTTTTTTTTACTTCCTGGAGCCCTCGTGCTGCTCTCCACAATGTAGGTTTCAGGCTTTTAATATCCATCTGGGGAAATTTGGCCTTCACAATGTAGGCCAAACCTGTCCCACACACAAATACTCTTCGCCAGCCAGACTGTCAGTTCAAAGTCAACCACTCTAATTTAACTTCAGCTCATCTATGAAGTGCTTCAAAAGTGTCTTTGTATTCGAATCAACTATTCCAGTCACTTAAACTAAAACGAAATGAGCCGTGTGTGTCATGTGACTCTTGACCTGGAATGCGAGCTCATCATGTGATTATGTATCATGTTTAGCACTGTGTTTGCTTTAACGTGTGCATGTTTAGGCTCATTTGCCAGATTTATGAAATGAACACGCAAGCTTTTAAGGAGCTTTACATTTAATGCGCTTGTGTTCCATTAGATGCTAAAAAGCCACAGGTTCCAACGAATCAGAAAGATTCGACACATGGAACACACACATAACACTCACACTCCATCCGCCTCATCAAAGTGGCAGCACTAGAAAAAAAGTGATGATGGGGGGACAGGCGCCTCATAGACTCCAACATCAACGCCCTCCCCGTCTCTTTCTCTCTCTCTCTCTTTCTGAATGCAGGCCACATTGTTCTGGACGCTGACCAGACGTTAAGCCTTTGGCAGCTCGTTAGCTCTGTGTTACTGACCCAATAGACCGCAAGCCTGCCGGGCGTGGACACACACGCACACACACGCACATGGCATAGCTGCATTGTTCGGTTAAAAGCCCACATGGGACACGTGGGACTAGTGGTCAGAATCAGAATATTAGCATGATTTCTGAAGGATCATGTGACTGGATTAATGATACTAAAAATTCAACGTTGAAATCAGTTAAAGCAGAAGAGACTTCTTTTAAAAATGAAAAATCTTACTGTTCAAAAACTTTTGACTGGTAGTGTATAGAATACTGCTGATAAATAATAAAGTCAAAGTCAAATTGCATGTTGAAAACTAGTTTCCCTTTTGTTTTTAACTAGTCCAACATCTGCTTCAAAAATGAGACTGTTTTTATTTTATTTTAATTATTTAGTCTATCCTGTTCTCGCTCACTTGTTTCTTGACAAACATCTGCTGTGGCTAAAGCGTTACACACTCTTAAACACGCTCCAAACCTCAGATTCATTAATAGCGCTTTCTCTCTCCGTGCCTTATTCGCTAAATTATTAACAACCACTCCTGATGCTGGAGGCCTTTGCCTCGCTAGTGAACAAAATCAGCTTTTTATTATTCCTTTAATCCTTCTTATTTCCTATTGAATTGTTAAAGAGCAAAGGCGCACTTTCAGCAGGGGTCCTGACCATTTCATCTTTCAACACCAAAACAAACACAATTTTGGCCTGTGCAAAAAAAAAAAAAAAAGTGGTGTAAGTGGCACAGTTAGAAGTACTAAAAGTTTGGTTGCATGATTTATGAAGGTTCTGCACGGAGACTTGACTTCATGAATATTCATTAGTTATGTTAATGATGCAGTTACATCATCTGGATAGCTTGTACCTTCTTTGATCAATCTCAGTTATGTATTTGCAAATGTGACCCTGGATCACAAAACCAGTCATAAGGGTCAATTTTTCTGAGATGAGATAGCCAAGATACGTCTTTTTGAAAATCTGAGGGTGCAAAAAAATCTAAATATTGAGGCAATCGCCTTTAAAGTTGTCCAAAGGAATTTCTTAGCAATGCATATTACTAATCAAAAATGAAGTTTTGATCATTTTGACCCATACAATGTATTTTTGGCTATTGCTACAAATATACCTGTGCTACTTAAGACTGGTTTTGTGGTCCAGAGTCACATATACAATAGCAACACATGTTGATATTAAGTTTTTGTTTTTGTCTTTGTGTTTCAGCTACATCTAATGGAACGATGGAAGGGCTGGATAATCAGGAAGGAGGGGTGTGTAAAACCAAGTCGATGAAAATCATCATGAAGGTTGGACAAAGTGAGTAATGGTTTCGCTGTCATGTGGGTGTCTAATAGCTGTTTTACTGTGTAGAACAATAGCAAAGCCTTTCGAACCTGGCGCAGACCCTGCGGTGTAATTAATGACGATTATTCATAAATCACCTCACCAGTGACATCTGTAGTAATTATCATTGGCCACACCCAACACAAGCCACTGAATTTCTCGCTCTCTCACAAACATACAGACACAAGCTGAAGGTCACTAGATTAATCATGGCTGCTTGTGTTTTAATGACAAACACAGACACACACACTCACGGCCGCTATCAGTCACACACGCACACTTTTATTTCGCTGAGCAGCGTGAAAGTAATAGCTCTCCACATGAAAATGCATACATGTATCCGAGTGATGAATGTGTTTCTTATCTATGTTTTGCAGACCCCTCCGATCCCATTTCCCCCAAAGAATACCCCACCAGTTACCCTCCCAAACACCCCGACGCAGGGAGCAAGGACACCAAATCGAATGAAGTACTTGACAAGCACGGTACGTCACACTTTATCACCTCACGCACCTGTAAGGGGACGCTCACTGATTCATCATTCTCTCCGCTTTTTAATCTCTTTTTTGCTGAGCAAGTGCCAGTCCTCTGTCACTGATTCGTTCTCATAAAATCCTTCTGACAAGCAAACCGTTAATGTGACAGAGCAAGACAAACACGCTGGAACGCATTCGTTGTACAATCCAGCTTCTCTTTTTCTACCTAGAAGCATATGGACATCAAAGTCATTCGAGTGAAGTGTCTTAGGTACAATAATCCACTAGAAGCTCATCTGTTCTGCCAGACTCGGGCCTCAATAGAGTCCAAAGCTGTGCGAGGTCAACCTAGCTTTCCATGACCACAGAGACGTTATCTATCCTAATACACGTTTTAGAGAGTTCGAAATGTCTTTCCGAAAACTGAACACATAACGAATTCATTTAAACCATTTAGATAAAGGCACTTCTTATTAAACTTCTTATTAAAAATTATCTTTCTTTTCTTTACAGCACTTACGCTACTGCACAAGCTTTGTACTCGGGTTTCTTCTTGAAATTTGTTTTCACGCCACTGCTAATACCGTCGGCTCTTTTATGATCAATCGCTTGTGTTTTCTCTCCTGCTTTAGATAAAAGCTGCTAAATAAATACATGTAAATTTATTTCACCATACATAAAAGACGTTTCATTTAGTGTCAAGGCATCTTTTTAATTGCTTATGAGTATGCCACTTCCTTTTAAGTCTGAAAGCAAGTGCACACCAAGAACTTTAACTATAACTATAGGTGTGTTTGACTTGAACCACGGCTATAAACGGTGGTCAACGAATTTAACACTTTCAGTGAATAAAATGCAATATTTGTCAAATACACAGATGTTTCAGATGTTTTCATGAACATTAAAGAGATTCACCCAAAAATAAAAATTAGCCCATTATTTACTCAACCCTCCAGGCATCCTAGGTGTACATGACTTCCTTCTTTCAGATAAATGCAATCGGAGTTATATTGAAAATTATCCTGTCACTTCCAAGCTTTAGAACGGCATGGGCGGGTGTTTCTCGTCATCAGTTCAAAACAAGTCTAATAAAAGTACATCCATCAATAATAAAAAAGTGTCTCACACAGCTCCGGAGGGTGAATAAAGGTCTCCTGTAGTGAATCGATGTGATTTTGTAAGAAAAATATCCATATTTAAAACATAAGAATCACTTTAATTTAGCTTGCACCAACTGCTCGTACATGGAATTTATACATCATCTGAAAGCTGAATAAATATTCTTTCATTGATGTTTGGTTTGTTTAGATAATATTAGGACAATATTTGGCTGAGATACAACTATTTGAAAATCTGGAATCTGAGGGTGAAAAAAATCTAAATATTGAGAAAATTGCCTTTAAATTTGCCCAAATAAAGATCTTAACAATGCATATTACTAATTTAAAATTACATTTTAATATATTTATGGTAGGGAATTTACAAAATATCTTCATGGAACATGATCTTTACTTAATATCCTAATGATTTTTGGCATAAAATAAAAATAATTTTGACCCATACAGTGCATTTTTGGCTATTGCTACAAATATACTCATGCTACTTAAGACTGGATTTGTGGTCCAGGGTCACATATTTGATTCAGATTTGCATCATATTGTAAGTTTGAATTTCACTGTTTTAATTAATTTTGAGAAATACTAAATCTGTTTTTACTTTTGCAAATGAGAAATATTAATGCATGTTGACATTTGGTCTAGAACTATAGTAACATCACATTTACATAGTGCACACAATGCCTCTTCCAATTTCTCTCAACATGGGGACAGACTTGTCAGTCATTTAATGAAAAAAGTAAATGAAAAGTAATGCATTACTGTACTTGTTACTTGAAAAAAGTAATCTGATTAGTGATTGCGTAACGTTATTTGTAATGCGTAACCCCCAAACACTGACTATAACTACTTTAGCATTTAACATAATTATCATTATTGTTATAGTTATCGACATCACTAGGATAGTTCACCAAAAAATGGAAAGTCTGTCATTAATTACTCACCCTCATGTCGTTCCGAAAATGAACAAAGGTCTTACAGGTTTGGAATGACATAAGAGTGAGTAATTAATGACAAAATTCCCTTTAATACCAGTTGCTCATTACTTTTTTGCCAAGCTCATGTTTTTTTTTTTTTTCCTGTTTCAGATGCATCTCATCAAGGAGAAGAGAAGGGAAATGGAAACAAATCGTCATCGGTCATCGGCTCAGAGGTCGCCCTGTTCGCCTGCATCGCCTCAGCCAGTGTCATCGTCATCATCATCATCATCATGCTGGTATTCCTCCTGCTGAAGTATCGACGACGCCATCGCAAACACTCGCCTCAACACGCCACCACGCTGTCGCTCAGTACATTAGCTACGCCTAAGAGGGGCGGCGGCGGCGGCAACAACAACGGCTCGGAGCCGAGTGACATCATCATCCCGCTGCGGACTGCTGACAGCGTCTTCTGCCCACATTACGAGAAAGTGAGCGGCGATTACGGACACCCCGTTTACATCGTACAAGAAATGCCGCCGCAAAGCCCAGCAAACATCTATTATAAAGTGTGAAAACGGACACGCTTCTTTCGGACGTTTTAACTGTAACCCCCCACGTGCCCCTCGATGAACCCCCACCCAACGTGGGCGGCATGGGCTCACCCTCGTCCTGCCCCCTCTTATTTTTTTGTTGTTCTTGTTTATTTTACCATATTCCCGATTATTACTCTCAGTATAGATGTTGCTGATGGTGGAGTGACACTCCTGATTCGCTGCTCTTGCACCTGCAAAAACGAAACACATCGAAAATGACAAAAGTGTGTGTACGAGGGAGCGTGTGTGAATCAGACGAGCGGGGGAGAGGGGGGTTAAAGGGGTGGCCGTGAACAAGAGAGGTCAAGACAACGATTCTTCCTCTTTTTGTCCACTACATCATCTCCCTTAAGGACACAACATGCGGAGATGGAAAACGATGGAGAAGTGACGTGACAGTATCACACAGCAAGAAATACGAACTTGAGCTGTTTTTATAGCTGGGCCGATTGGCTGATCCGTCTCAAAACAGAACGTGAATGCAGCTGATTGGTCAAAGCTACAGGAAGTGGATTTAAAAAAGCTCTCCGGAGCCTACTGTTGGACTTTTGAATGGACATCATCTGTTTTTTGCACGTTCACTCGTACTGTTTTCATTTGCGTTCGCTCTCCTCATTTGCTCACCACTACAAAATGACTCACGATGTTTACTTGAAGTCTTTTTGTACGGTCATTCGTCTTGCGTTTCTTTCTGTCATTCCCAGTGCAGTCCACTTGCAGATTTGTTTGGTAGGAAACTAATAGGTATCGTCGTAGAGATCCTTTCGTGCTGGTTTATGTGGCGTTTAGTAGCGTGGAAGACACACATTTCATTTCGTACACGTCTGCTGCCAGGGCTGGAAGTTGAGAGAAAATAGAGAAGGAAGGAAGGAAAGGACGTCGATATTTGGTACAGTTGCTGTCCTGTTGCCTGCTGGGAAGGTGGAGGACCCAATGAACACTTTAGCAGCACTTTGAAAGCCTCACCACCTTTCCCAGATGGAGTACAAGAACTTAAGAACAACACATTAAGACAGGAGCGAATCACTCAAGGCTTATTAGGAAAAGTCATTTTCTGACACAAAATGGCCACCTTCCCCAGGCATGTCGCTGCAAAAGTTCCTGTTTTTCTAGTATTTCTGCCATCACACAACTCACACACTCTCTCACTCACCAGTGGCCGGTGCAGATTGTGGAAAAAGGAGAACTGGTGCTTTACTTTTTTGCTCAAAAGCACAGGGACATCAAGATATAATTTAGTTTGAAATGAAACAAAGGATTTAATTAGTATTTCTTAATGGATTTGTTTAGCGGTAGATGAAAATGGTTGGAAGGAGTGCACGTAGATTTTATTTATGATAGCATACGGACAGGTCGGCGTGAGACGGCGAGAATATGAATAATTTATGGCGAATCTGCACATTATGCAAGCTTCGAGTTTTCCTTTTTGTCAACATCTCGCTATTTGCTTTTTTTCCATCGATCCCTACACGAATAGCTGCCTTTTCGACCACAAACACACACATACCCGCACAAAAAGCACATGCGCTCGTGGCCAGGGAAGAAGGGGCGGCTTTTGGAAGGAGCCCTCAGGGAAAACAGCATGTTGGGTTTTAAAATAGCCGAAAGGAATGAGAGGGAAGGGCCAGAAACGGACCAAAGGAAGGGCACGTCTAGCAGAGTCCTGACTAAACCAACTTCTCCGGCCTGCCTGTCTCAGTTGATGAAGCTCAGATGTGCTCTGGGTTGAAATTAGGCCCCTTAATCTGGAAGGAAAGCAGTAGACGTGGGTTAGCGAGCATACCAGATGAGAACGAGCGCAGGCTAAATGTAGTAAATTGCATGAAATGAGATCTTTCAGGCTCAGATTGTGGGAGGTTTTTGGAGGGGGGAAAGCAAAAACACACATTATGATCGATGGAGGTCACGAGTGGACTTAGCGTGTGTTTGTAAGAGAGGATGAGTATCCCACAACCCGCAGAGGATTTTTTTGGAACCCCTTACTCGTGTGTCGTCATTCGTGCGAAGCCCTTCGTGAGCGATGCCAGCCTGCAAAACACTTCATTTGTTCGAATTGGTGGACTTAAGAGTTGAAAAAGTCCACAGTCGCACATTAACTGTTCATCCATTGTTTTCACTTGTTCATGGAGGTTCTTGATTTGAGAACCGAGAAGCCAAGCCTTGTGTGATCGGAGCTTTGTGCCTCTGTAAGAGGCCACAAAATCTGCAAATATGCAATTTTTATTTATTTTTATAACAATTGAGGAAAAAAAGATGATATACGTTCACCTATGGAAAAGTGTTCTTAACCACTGAAAATTAAATGAAACAATACAGCATACGAAAACACTACAACCCCGGTGTGTTATTATTATTATTATTGCTATTATTTTTTACTTTGTGCTGTAGGTTCGAGGTAAACTGTGAAACATGAACACTTAAACACACACATACATGTTGAAGACTGAGCAGTTGTTTGACTTTAGAAGACACACACAAACACACAAGCACACACACACACACACACACACACACACACACACACACACACACAGACGCATACTACAAAAATGACAAACATTGCTGTTTGGTTGCTGTCCCATATGGGCTAAATATGACAATCTCCTTAGTTTCTTCGAATCCGAAGACACTGTCCTGGCAAGCAGGTTGCAAGCGTTCTCGTAACCTTTTAGGAGCGGTAGGACTTAACTAGTAGCGTAAGATGTTGCACCGGTGTGGGCGGAAGGTTTGCGAAACGCTGGGAGAAGTGTCTTCGGGCCACTGTAAAATGCCTTGCTTGTATGGTCACCCTGAGTTCACGAGACTCTAGTTTTTGCACCGTACATCTGTAGGTGAGAGGCTGTAAATACGTTATTGTTTGTATTGTATATGGATCCCCGGTTGTTACGATAGCCTTATTCTCACATTTCTAGCAAATAAAAAAAAGTGAAGAAAAAAAAAATACATGATGAATCACTTCAGTTAAAAGAGAGCATACTAATTTTTTTGGTAAATAACTTGTGTAAATATTGACGACGAACCCAATAAATCGTTTTTTTATAAACTCTTAAGTAAGATGTTTTGTATAGAATTGGAATTTTTTGCTATGTATTTTAGCTAGCACTCGTCAGACCCTCCCACTCAACCCTTTTGCACTGTTCCCATGGTGATCTGGTTTAAAAATGAGATAGAGAATTGCCAAACTGACTGCTTGCTGCATATTTGTGCCATACGTGTGTACCATAGATATTTATTTAATTAGTTCTTTGGTTTTGCTTTTTTTTTCTACCCAGTTTGTACACAACCTCAGTATTATCATTTGAGTTTTTTCCCCGACTTCTCCGTTTCCTGTTATCTTTCTGTTGCTATCGTTTGCAGATGGCCCGTGCGCCCATCCTTCTCTCGCAGTAAGACCTGGTCAGGACGTGCAACCTTATAAAAGTCATAGAAATGAAATGGCACACATTCCACCAGTCTGTTACAAACTGAAAATGTTTTTCAATAAAATGTTTTTCCTATGGAACTTTCAGTTCTCTTTTTATGTTTATTGGATGCGGTTTGACACGTCGTGTCAGGTGGAGTTCATCCGTTTACAATTAGGCGTCATTTTGTACCAATTTTCCTGAAATGAATGAACTCTTGTCTGATATTCATGAATGAAAACCTGCCCAGACACATTTGAGGTTGGTTCATAAGCCTGTTAACAATAATGTGGTGGAACTTTTGATCATTCTGCTTAACCACAAACATTAAATAAGCAGAGGGTTCAAGAAGTTCAGACATAATCTTCTAATGAAATAATGTTAGTTTAGGGCAGGGTGTCGACTTGATCCATTTTGTGTAAATGTATACAGTTATTACGAAATTATGAACCATTACAAGAACACCAGCTATAGCCACAGAAAGTAGAAAGTCTATAAAAAGTATTTTTAAATGATTCATTAAAAGAACTGGCTCGTAAGAGTCAATTATTCGTAAATAGGGCACACTTTATATTTTTGATTCACTAACATCTGTCTTAAAAGAGGTATGAATCATATCTTACTTGTTTATAAGCTTTATTTTTTTAATTCCCAAAAAAGAATCATTCATGAGTCAATCGTTCATTAATTGGATGGCATGGGTTGCACTGTATAATTTTAATTCACTAAAAAGAACTGGTAGAGTCATTTGATGGTTGGGAATATTTCTATGGAAGCCCATTTTCACCACTGAATAAACAATAAAAAAGGTAATTGCGACTTTTTATTCAGAATTGCATGATACAAACTCGCAATTCTGCAATTGCAACTTAAATTCTGACTTTACAACCCGCCATTGCGAGTTTATATCACGCAAACCTGACTTTATTTCTCAGAACTCAGAGTTTATATATCGCAGTTTTCGAGTTTATACACTCTTAAAAAGGTGCTTTAAAAGGTTCTTCACAGCGATGCCATAGAAGAACCATTTTTGGTTCCACAAAGAACCATTCAGTCAATGGTTCCTTTAAGAACCATCTCTTTCTTACCTTTTTATCATTTGAAAAACCTTCTTCTGTTAAACAGAAAGGTTTTTTAGATGTTAAAGGTTCTTTATGAAACCATTTAGACAACCATTTCTTCTATGGCATCATGAAGCACCTTTCCTTTTTATAGAGTGTATCTCAATCAATTCTGAGAAAAAAGTCAGAATTGCAAGATTCGCAATAACCTTTTTTAATTTTTTATTCAGTGGTTGAAACGGGCTTCCATATATTTCAGTTGTGTAAATGTGTACAATTATTATCAAATTATTAACCCATGAATAATTCATTTTTGGAGTTATAAATTCCAAAAATAACACTAGCTACAGTTACAAAATATAGAAAGTTTAGAAAAAGTATTTTTGAACGATTCATTCAAAGAACTGACTCATAAATGTCAATTATTCGTAAATAGGGCACACTGTATATTTTTTTCATAGATTCATTAACAAGAACTGTCTTAAAAGAGTTTGTGAATCATATCATACTTGTTTATAAACTTTATATTTTAAATTTGCTAATAAGAATCACTCATAAATCAAGCGTTCATTAACTAGACAACCTGGGTTGCACTGTTATAAACTCCAATAAGATCACAGCTACAGAAAGTAGAAAGTTTAGAAAAAGGTATTTTTTAATGATTCATTAAAAGATCTGCCTCATAAATAGGGCACACAGTATATTTTTTTCATTTACTAACAAAAGCTGTCTTAAAAGAGTTTGTGAATCATATCATACTTTTTTATAAGCTTTATATTTTATATTTGCTAAAAATATCACTCTTGAGTCAAGCGTTCATTAATTGGACAACCTGGGTTGCACTGTTATAAACTCCAAGAAGATCACAGCTACAGAAAGTAGAAAGTCTAGGGAAAAGTATTTTTGAATGATTCAGTAAAAGAACTTGGTTAGAGTCAATTGTTCATAAATAGGGCACACAGTACATTTTCTTATTTGTTTATGAGCTTTATATTTTAAATTCGCTAAAAAGAATCACTCATGAGTCAAGTGTTTATTAAATGGACGACATGGGTTGCGGCGTATGATTTTGATTCACTAAAACGAACTGATACAAGATTAATTTAATAGTTGGGCACATTTCAGTTGTAAAACTAAGAACCCATGAACATTTCATTTCATTTTTGAAGTTATGAACTCCAAAAAGGACACCAGCAACAGCAACAGCAACAGAAAGTATAAAGTCTAAAAAAGGCTTTTTGAATGATTCATTAAAAGAACTGGCACATAAGAGTCTGTTTGCAAATAGGGCACACAGTATATTTTTGATTAATTAACAAGAACTGCCTTAAAAGTGATTGTGAATCATATCGCACTTGTTTAAGCTTTATATTTTAAATTTATTCAAAATAATCACTCATAAGTCAAGCATTGATTAATTAGACAACATGGGTTGCCTGTTATAAACTCACAGCTACAGAAAGTAGAAAGCCTATAAAAGTCTTTTTGAATGATTCTTTAAAAGAACTGGCTCATAACAGTCAACTGTTCCTAAATAGGGCACATGGTACATTTTTCATTCACTAATAAAAACTTAAGTCTTAAAAGTCTTTGTGAATCATACTTGTTTATAAGATTTATATTTTTAATTTGCTAAAAAGAATCACTTATGAGTCAAATGTTTATTAACTGGACAACATAAGTTGCACTTTTTGATTTTGATTCACTAAAAAACCTGATAAAAGAGTCATTTGATGGTTGGGCATATTTCAGTTGTGTAAATGTGTACAATTATTATAAAATTATGAACCCAGCTATTGCTACAAAAACTCCAAAAAACACCAGCTACACAATACAGAAAAGTACTTTTGTAAAGGATTCATTAAACGAACTGGCTCATAAGAGTCAACTGTTCGTAAATAGGGAACAAAGAATATTTTTGATTCACTAACAAGAACTTAAAAGAGTTTGTGAATCATATTATACTTGTTTATGAGCTTTATATTTTACATTTGTTAAAAAGAATCACTCACGAATCAAGTGTGCATTAATTGGACAACATTGGTTGTGCTGTATGATTTTGATTCACTAAACAGGACTGATAAAAGAATTGGTAACACTTTACAATAAGGTTCATTAGTTAAACATTAATTAATGTATTAACTAACATGAACTAACCATGAACAATACATTTATTACTGTATTTACTAATCTTTATTAACATTAGTTAACAGAACATTGTTTGTTCATGTTAGTTCACACTGCATTAACTAATGTAAACAAAATTGTAATAATATATTAGTAAATGTTGAAATTAACATTAACAAAGATTAATAAATGCTGTTTAAGTGCGGTCATTATTAGTTCATGTTAACTAATGTGGTTAACTAATGTTAACTAATGAACCTTATTGTAAAGTGTTACCGAGTTATTTGATGGTTGGGAATATTTCAGTTGTGTAAATGTGTACAGTTATTATAAAATGATGAATCCATGAACATTTCGTTTCATTTTTGGAGTTATAAGTCTTTTTGGACATTTAATTCATTCAAAGAACTGACTCATAAGGGTCAATTATTCGTAAATAGGGCACACTGTATATATTTGATTCATTAACAAGAACTGTCTTAAAAGAGTTTGTGAATCATATCATACTTGTTTATAAGCTTTATATTTTAAATTTGCTAAAAAGAATCACTCATAAGTCAAGCGTTCATTAACTGGACAACAAGGGTTGCACTGTCTGATTTTGATTCACTAAAAAGAACTGATAAAAGAGTCATTAGATGTTTGGGCATATTTCAGTTGTGTAAATGTGTACAGTTATTATAAAATGATGAACCCAGCTATTGCTACAAAAACTCCAAAAAAACCAAAAAGAACACCAGATACACAATACAGAAAGTCTAGGAAAAGTACTTTTTTGAATGATTCATGCTTCACTAACAAGAACTGTCTTAAAAGAGTTTGTGAATCATATCATACTTGTTTATGAGCTTTATATTTTACATTTGTTAAAAAGAGTTTTATAAAATGATGAATCCATGAACATTTCATTTCATTCAGTTTTTTGACATTTAATTCATTAAAAGAACTGACTCATAAGGGTCAATTATTCGTAAATAGGGCACACTGTATATTTTTTTATTCATTAACAAGAACTGTCTTAAAAGAAATTGTGAATCATATCATATTTGTTTATAAGCTTTATATTTTAAGTTTGCTAAAAAGAATCATTCATGAATTAAGAGTTCATTAATTGGACAACATGAGTTGCGTTGTTATAAACTCCAAAAAGATCACAGCTACAGAAAGTAGAAAGTTTATAAAAAAAAGTATTTTTGAATGATTCATTAAAATATCTCCAAAAATGAAATTTTTGTTCATTAATAGGGCACATGGTACATTTTCATTCCCTAACAAAACCTGTCTTAAAAGGGTTTGTGAATCATACTTGTTCATAAGCTTTATATTTAAAATTTTCTAAAAAGAATCACCCATGAGTTAAATTTGCATTAATTAGACAACATGGGTTGTGCTGTATGATTTTGAATTACTGAAAAGAACTGATAAAAGAGTCACAAATGTGTACGATTATCATAAAATTATAAACCTATGAACATTTCATTTCATTTTTGGAGTTCTAAACACCAGCTACAGAATATAGAAAGTCTAGAAAATGTACTTTTTGAATGATTCATTAAAAGAACTGTCTTGTAGGAGTCAACTGTTTGTAAATAGGGCACATGGTATATTTTTGATTCACTGACAGGAACTGTCTTAAAGAGTTTGTGAATCATATTATACTCGTTGATGAGCTTTATTTTTTAAATTTGCTAAAAAGAATCACTCATGAGTCAAGTGTGCTATAATTGGATGACATGGCTTGCGCTGCATGATTTTGATTCACTAAAAAGAACTGATAAAAGAGCAATTTGATGGTTGGGCTTATTTCACTTGTGTAAATGTGTGCAGATATTATAAAATAATTAACTCATGAACATTTCATTTTTTGAGTTATAAATTCCCAAAAGAACACCAGCTGCAAAAAGTCGAAAGTCTATAAAAAATATATATTTTTGAATAATTCATTAAAAGAACCGGAGTCAATTGTTCGTAAATAGTGCAAACAGTATATTTTTTGATTCACTAACAAGCAATGTCTTAAAAGAGTTTGTGAATCATATCATACTTGTTTATAAGCTTCATATATTAATAATTTACTAAAAAGAACCACTTATGAGTTGACAGGACAACAAGTATGTATTTTTGATTCACTAAAAAGAACTGATAAAAGAGTAATTTAATGGTTGGGCATATTTCACTTGTGCAAATTTATACAATTATTATAAAATTACGAACCCATTAACTTTTCATTTCATTTTTGGAGTTATAAACTCTAAAAAGAACACCAGCTGCAGCTACAGAAAGTAGAAAGTGTAGAAAAAAAGTATTGTTTAATGATTCATTAAAAGAACTGGCTGGTAAGAGTCAATTGTTTGTAAAAAAAAACAAAAAACAAAAAAAAAAACAGTATATTTTGATTCACTAATAAGAACGGTCTTAAAAGAGTTTGTGAATCATATCATACTTGTTTATAAGATTTATATTTTAATTTCGCTAATAGGAATCACTCATGAGTCAAGTGTTCATTAACTGGATAAAAGAGTCATTTGACGGTGATTCAGACCACAGTAGTAAAGCTGTGATGATTGAGCAGAGTACATGAAATTTTCATGTTATCACATTCAATTTAGACTTCCAACTCAAGTTAAATCCAGATCATTCAAATGAAGATCACGATTATTCTGAAAATGAACATTACGAACCCATTAACATTTCATTTTTGGAGTTATAAACTCCAAGTAGAATGATTCATTCAAAGAACTGACTCGTAAGAGTCAACTGTTTGTAAATACAGCACATGGTACATTTTTGATTCATTAACATGAACTGTCTTCAAGGAGTTTGTGAATCATATCTTGTTAAGCTTTATATGTTAAATTCGCTAATAAGAATCACTCATGAGTGTCTTCATTAATTGGACAACGTGGGTTGCGCTGTATGATTTTGAATCACTAAAAAGAACTGATAAAAGAGTCATTTGATGGTGATTCAGACCACAGTAGTCAAGCTGTGATTATTCAGCACAGTACATGAAATTTTTATGTTATCACATTCAATGTAGACTTCCAACTCGAGTTGAAAGATATCTTTTATGCCATGTATTAGCAGCAGTGTTGTGCCACCATTCAATACAGTCTAAGAAATACTGGCAGATATTGAAGAATCACGATTATTCTAAAAAAAATCTCTATTTTGATTTTACCCAGCCCTCTTTATTCTGTAGTTTTTAGTGGCAGTTGTCAAATGTCAACGCCTAGTGGAAGAATGCCTAGCAGATCTGTTTTCCCATGTCTTTTGTTGTCATTATTTAAGGCAAAGTTCGCCTGATGTGTACCATCTGCATGCTTTACCACTTGAGGGGAAACAAAAGAGGATGTGAGGAATTATACTCAGTGTGCTGCTTCTCTAACCTCAAGTTTATCTGAAGATCATCGCTCAGGCTGTACAAACATTCGCTTCTTTGACTGCACGCTGAGTTTTGTCGTCCTGCGCTCTTTCTTGTTTTTCCATGTTGCGAAGCACTGGAGTATCTGCATGATGGTCTCCCCAGAGCACTTCCTTCCAGCACTCAAGAGAGCTTCTTCACCGCTTTCCTGTCTCTCTACACATTCTTCCATATCTTCTCTTCTTTCTAAAGTGAAAAAAAAAAAATGAATCAAAGAGGTCTTTATAATGGGTCTTAGCATTTTTCAAGAGGTTATGAGTTTAAGGTTCATATACAGTTAGGAACTCAAATTGATGACTAGTAGAAGCTTCTGGAAATCACATCTGTGTGTCAAACTAACAAGATGAAACATGATTTAACTATCGTGATCTTTCTTGATCGTTCCTAACAGTTCCTGTTAGACCACATGTTAGACATTTCATTTATTTAGCATACCTCTGATTATACATGGATATGCCTGGATAAGTGAATTAAATTAATCTCTGGCTTTGAGAGAGCTTGAAGTCCCTGGAGATCCTCTCGAAGATAATCTGTGCCGATTACTGCGACCGGCTCTCTTTTAGACGAGCCACGTGTCGCTGTTGAATTCTTTGTTCCGGAAAAGTCTCTGGTGGGGAAGAATACATAGAACAAATATCAAACCGAGAGAAGGATAATAATGTTATTGTTTCAAAATGTGATTCTTTCTTTGTATTAGATTAACGCTAGAGATCTTCTCTCTGGGATTTGTCATTCAAGGAGTGTCTCTTATCGCTGTATGTGTTCATAGTTCAGGAATTAAATGAAGGCCCGGATGGATGTGAATTGGGAAACAATGACTGTATTGTCTCAGAGGTGCAGTGCGGTCAGCATTACTGACACTAAAACATAATATTTGTAATATCATATGAATATGCACATAAATATGTTACATACACACATGGTTAGTGACAAAACAATTTGTCAGTGTTTATACTAAAAACATAGGCAATGTCAAAATTCCCCACTTGACAAGAGTCAAGAGTCACCACTGCATGAATAATCCATTGGTTTTGACAACAAAAACAAAAGAAGAATCAGTGGAGTGGTTTGGGATAAATCGAGTTTCATGTCCGGAATGTGGACGTCACAGCATTCGGTTGCTCATCTCCACACCTCGGCTTTACAGGGAACGTGGCTGTCTTTATTTATAGCCAGTCACTTCAGTCTGAATCCTGAGCCTGTTTAACCGCTATTGTGCGCCCGGACACACACACACACACAAACAAACACATACACACACACATACGCCCTCTTCTAGAAAAGACAAGTGCAGAGTGTGTTAAAGCACAAGGCTTGTGTGAGAGGTGCACTGGGCGTGTTTGGGTGTGTGTGGATCAGTATTTGCTTTCAGCAAGTGCAGTTTCAGGTTGGCCAATGCGAAAACGATTATCTGTCACTAAAATATGCTGACGCATGCATGTCAGTAAATATGACTAAACAAATACAAAACTAAAATCAATCCCATAGGATCAGAGGGACAGCCCCATTATTTTTCAGATTTGTAACTTTGTGCAGTTACACCATGACCTTAAAAGATTAGCACTGGAGAATGCTAATTTTAATGCCGATAAGCTTCTCTTAGTTGTTTTCTATGTTATGGTAACTACACTGGGGAAAAAATGATGTAAGCAAATTGCAAGCAAATTTTATATTTAAATAACAAAGGGACAGAAAGTAAAACATCAAATTAATGTGAAATTTAAGTAGAAAGAGAAACCATCTGTACAGTTAAAGTCGAAAGTTTACATACACCTTGCAGAATCTGCAAAATGTTAATTATTTTACCAAAATACTGTAAGCGGGATCATAGAAAATGCCTGCTGTTCTTCAGAAAAATCCTTCAGGTCCCACAGATTCTTTGGTTTTTCAGCATTTTTGTGTATTTGAACCCTTTCCAATAATGACTGTATGATTTTAAGGGTCCATCTTTTTACACTGAGGACAACTGAGAGACTAATATGCAACTATTAAAGAAGGTTCAAATGCTAACTGGTGCTCCAGGAAGAAAAACAATGCATTAAGAGTCAGGGGGGTAAAAATGTTTTAAATTTGAAGATCAGGGTAAATTTAACTTATTTTCTTCTGGGGAACATGTACGTATCTTCTGTAGCTTCTGAAAGGCAGTACTAAATGAAAAAATATATATATTTAGGCAAAATAAGAAAAATGTACACATTTTCATTCTGTTCAAAAGTTTACACCCCTGGCTCTTAATGCACTGTTTTTCCTCCCGGAGCATCAGTGAGTGTTTAAACCTTATGTAATAGTTGCATATGAGTCCGTCAGTTGTCCTCAGTGTGAAAAGATGGACCTTAAAATCATATAGTCATTATTGGAAAGGGTTCAAATACACAAAAATGCTGAAAAACCAAAGAATTTGCAGGATCTGAAGGACTTTCAGCAGGCAGTTTAACTGTTCAGCACAAACAAGGGACTCATGAACTCAGGGTTATTTTTATAAATTCAACTATTCATCTTATTCAGGTCAGTACTAAATAAAAAATAACATGAATTTTGTATGATCCCTCTTATTTTGGTAAAAATAATTAACTAATAAAATAATTGCAGATTCTGCAAGGTGTAAGTAAACTTTTGACTTCAACTGTATTTCTGTATGTATACCTCAAAAAAGATACATCATTTCAAATTAGATTTCCCCTAAAGTCAGTGTAGAAAAGCTCCAGACTCTGTCTAGGCTTATTAGTAAACTAAACAACACTGTTTATTGTCTTCATTCCCACAGTGGCTCCACTTCCACTGTCATGGACTGTCAAACGGCCAAGTGTCTAGAGAGCTTCAGCTTACTGAGGCCTACCAATCAATGTGATTGACAGCTCTCAGGAGGCGTGTCACAATAGATACCCCACCCTCTGTCACGTCCACCTGTCACTGAAGAAGCTTTGAGCTGTCCATCAAAATGTTGTCATAGAAATCACAGCATTTTGGTTTAATGTGACGGAACTTTAGCTGATGCATGAACACACACACACACACACATGCACAACAATAATCATAAAACCGGATTCAAAGACCCCGTGAGACCATCCTACTGCTTGAATAGCGCATAGGACACGCTCTGCCTGTCTGTCCCCCAGTGCGCACATATTCAGCCCGATTATGCATTTATTAAAATCATTTTTATTTCTAGAATTCCCTCATGTGTGACTAAAGCTGAGGTCGGGATTCAAGGCCACACTGGGGTTTGAGTGTAAAAGATCTGAATTAACACGCTCATTCTCCACTCATTTGCATTGTTGGAATAACGGTGGTGGATCTTTGCATATATAAATATAAATTGATGAATTAGCTCCTTGCCTCTGTGATTAAATTGTGTTAAAGACTTTGATCATGTGAACTGTATGTTAAAATTGACCTGTTAGATTCTCACACTCAATTTGTTTATGTACAGTATGAACTCTTCACGCAGTACTATAGAATATTTATCTAATGAAAGAGTATTTTTGTGAATATCTTCTATGCTTTTTTGTCTTAAGAATAGAAATCATTGTATAAATTCAGAACTGGGATTTGACACAATTTCACATTTTGTTAATGTTTGATTCGATTCAATGCGATATTGATTATTATATTGATATTGATTATTTTGACTGACTATACAGTATATACCTCAGGTACAGTACATGGAAAATTTTCTCAAGGGAAAAAAATTTCAATTAATACTGTAAAATGTACATGGAAGTCATACAATAATATTGAAGGTTAAAATTAACTGAATTGCATACAAATGCTTAAATTACACTCAATTAAGTGGATAAAATTAAATAATTATATTTCTACTTCAATTTGTTTTTTTATATATATAAACATTTAAATGCTGGCTTGAGGGATTTTTTCGAACATTACACATTACACACTGAAGAACAGTAAAAAATGACAATGAATATGTTATATATTGCTTCTTTTTAGCAAAATGCTCCTCTATAGCCTAGAGTTCATTTTTCTAGCTGACTAACAAGTTTATAGTCACCGAATTAGTGTTTTCGTAAATGTGACTTATTACAAGCTGTTATATTATATATATAACCTACCTTCGGATGTTTATTCATGTTTAGTGGACGCTGAAACTAATATTAACGTGGATGACATGGACGATTAGTTCACGTTTCTACCGCTTCTCTTGAACTGTGGCTCTAGGCTGGGAATCGATTACAAAAAGAGTTGATTCCTCGATTCTGACGCATTGGGAATTGAGAGTCGATTCCAAAGTTTGGAAGTTTTCAGTTCAACAAAACTCTCAGTGTTGTTCTGTTTATTTTGTTTCAGTGTATAGTTTGCTAATTTTGTGCAAAGGATACTGTTAAAGTAAACATCATTCAGCTGAACTTCTTGTCTTGTTTTACTATTGCAATAAATGCATGTCCACTGATGAGCTGTGGGTTATGACTAATTCCATTAGCAATTCAGACAAAATTACAATTTAAAATCAGTCAGAGGTACAGACATATCGTAATTTTTACAAATTAAGCTTCATATTATGAGAAGACTACTTTCGACCTTCCTGCAGTCATTGCGAAATTAGCTTCTTCCAATTTAAAAAGCAAGAATCGAAAACAACAGTGAGGAATTGTCACACGTGCAGGAAGACGAGGAGGCAGGGGAACCACGAGGAGACAGAGGTAACAAACAAAAACACTGATTTATTAAACTACAAACAAAAAAAAAAGGCACGGAGCAGAACAAACACGTCGAAACTTTAACAAAACAAAACCGAGGAGAGAACAGCACATAGAAACGTTAACACCAGACGAGGTAAGTGAGGAAACACAGACTATAAATACACAGAAAAACAAGGCGTGGTTACAAACAAGATAACAAGGATGACAAGGGGGAAATACAAATATGGGCACGACAAAACCAAAGACCAAGACTTAACCAAAAGGGGGAGACAAGGACTAAACCATATGGACTAGAAACAGAGGGGGAAAAAAACTGTGAAAACAGAACAGACATGACTAAATACTGACAGGAATCGATTCTTGGAATCTAATAAAATTGATTCCAGAACCAGAAATCGGAATCGATTCCAAAAATTTTGGAATCTGTCACTCTACATTAAACAGTGCCAAAGCGGCATTTATAGTTTGAATACTGTAATAAAACTGACAGAATTTGAAATCTGAGACTTTGTTTCATATCAAAATTAAAGGAACACTCCACCTTTTTGGAAATATGCTAATTCTCCTCCAACTACCCCTGAGTTAATAAGTTGAGTTTTACCGTTTTGAAATCCATTCAGCCGTTCTCCTGTTCTGGCGATATCACTTTTAGCATAGCTTAGCATAGATCATTGAATCCTATTAGACCAATAGCATCACGTTCGAAAATGAGCAACGAGTTTCGATATTTGTCCTATTTAAAACTTGACTCTTCTGTAGTTATATCGTGTACTAAGATGGGCGGAAAATGTAAAGATGTGATTTTCTAGGCCGATACTACACTCCCATTCCGGCGTAATAGTCAAGGAAGTTTGCTGAGCCTATTTCCAAAAAAAGTGGAGTGTTCCTTAAACAAAACACAAAGCTTATCGCAAATTATTGGATAAGAGGCGCTAATGTTTAACTCATTAACTAAAAACAGGCTAGATTAATCAATTTGTGGGATTCAGGAATCTATATTGTTTCATAAAAATGAGAATCAATTAAATTCAAGAAATCAATTTTTTTTTACCAAGTTCTAATACATTAATCTAAATGCAGTTTCAGTAAACTGTCTTTTGAACAGTTTTTCATGTGCTCCACAGAGAGCTGTGAAACTTGTCATAACATAATGTACCTCTTTACGTGTTTGTTTTGATACCTGTGTCACATCAGCAAGTCTGAACATGTGACTAATGATTCAGTAATCAACGATACAATAAAGCTAAACATAATCGCTATTCAGATGAGATTAGTTTACTAAATAATGTTAGAGTAACCATATGAACAGAGGACAGCTGTGATTTCATGCACTGATTCAGATGAGACTGAGATCTCTGGTTTTTACTAAGATGGGAGTGTCTCTCTGGATGTAAGTGTCATGGAAGGTCATGTAAGGGTCAACTAAATAAACAAGAATGTTATGTATGTAATATAATTATACCATTATATTTAATAATAGTGGATGTGATACATTAAGATCATGTGGGTATTTCTGAACAGTTTCTGTGATCAGATTCTCCTTATTGATTTAATTTTCTTTTTATGTCGGATGGGATGCCAGAAGTACTTGAACCACCATTTGTTACCTTAACCCGAAACTTAGCAAAAAGGTCTAAATCCCTAATAAAGGTGCATCAGGCACCTCAATGAGAAATTTCGATTTAGTCACACTTCTCAATGAAGGTCAGTGACAGTTTCTGAACAACACAGGTTCATGCTTTTTAAATATTAATGATGTTCTGGCATACAGGTAGAATCACACTTTAAGCATGTTTTTGTCCTCAGCTCTGCTTGTATCAGCCCTGTTTCTATTGTCTGTCAATGACTTTGCATCTTCTGCATCTAGAGAGAGTGTGAGGAAGTTCTCTGTTGATTCATTTGTACTTTTTACTGAAACAATGACGTCTGATTTGTTCATTCATTCATCTTAAATTGAGTTCATTTGAAACGTTCTGTTTTTTTCCTGCAGTGTGTCATGTCCAGAAAACTTCAAACTGTTGCACTGGTCTTGACAGAGCCAAAAGGAGTAAACTGGCCACTCACTGAAAAATTACACACTTCATATAATTAACTGAATGTAGGATAGTCAAATGACCCTGTATAGCTTTGTCTGTTTATTTCATTTTATTGATTCTGAATTAGTTTAAATTTTATTCTAATACTAACCAGCATTGTTTTGTTTGAAGCTGATACTTTCAACCATTAACTTACATTTTCTCATATTCTTGTTGTGATGGACGTCACTATCATACTCCTGTCACACTTCTGTCAGTCTGTCATCTCATGGCAGGTCATCTGAAGACAATCAGGGACAGAGAGGGGAACAGAGTGAGGGAGTGCAGTGAAAGATGAGTGTGAGAGGAGGAGAGGAGAACAATGTGAAGGCTGTTAGGTAAAGAATCACAGAACAGGACATTAGCCAGAAAAAGACAGACTGAGAGAGAGAGAATGCTGAAGATGACGGTACTAGATTACACTCTAATGGAATGAAAGGACACCTGTGGAAGATCGAATCTGAATGTGGGAATCCAAGGGTAGGGTATTAAATTAAAACGCGGTATTGTATTAGATCTAATTCAATTATTCTAGAAGAAAAAAATCTATAATGTAGAAAGGTTTTTATATTTCAAAATGAATTAAGCTAGATTTTTTTCAATCACCTCACTTAGCAATCAAAGTCATTGCAATTCTCATCTGCATCAAAACGCATTTAAACATTTAAAGAAAAGTAACACTTATTTACATGAATTTATACTATAAAACATGATATAAAATAGTTAGAGGGTAGTTAAAGGGATAGTTAGCTCAAAAATGAAAATCCTGACATTAATTACTCACCCTTATGTCGTTCGTGAGACCTTCGTAAGACCTTCGTTCATCTTCAGAAAACAAATTAAGATATTTTTGAAGAAATCCGAAAGCTTTCTGACCCTGCATAGACAGAAACACAACAGACATATTCAAGGCCCAGAAAGTTATTAAGGACATGAATAAAATAGTCCATGTGACATCAGTGGTTCAACCATAATGTTATTAAGCTACGAGAATAGAAAACCAAAACAACAACTTTTAAAAATATGCAGAGCGGCTATGCAGTGTTTTCAGTAATTTAGCTAATTTATTTATTTTTTGTTCTCAGTGATATACTTGTTGTGTTTCCTGGAGTTTTGGCGTGTTTTATATACTCTGTATTGTTTCCTACTGGTTTCTTAATAAAATCAGCCAAATCAAATGCCACATACCCCACCAACCCCGCTTGTACAGCGTGCATTTTTGTTTTAAAACACGTAACTTTTGCTATGGTTATGCCTATCGTTTACACTACTCCGGCGTTTTCGGCCCTGGAAAACTGACACTTTTGAAAAACGCTGCAGACCGTTTCGGTTAGAAAATTCTGGGGTTGCGTTTCAGTGTAAACGGACCAAAATGTAGAACGTTTTGAAAACGATGGCATGGCTGCCCACATTCGCTCTGTGTATCTTTGATGACCGTGTAATAGTGTTGTCACGATACTGGAATTTCTAACTTCGATAAGATACCTTGAAAAATATTGATATGTAAACATAGATATGTAAAGCTTTTACACCCTATTATTCAGTTGGTGGATGCATCTACGTGCTTGGAGCTGTTGAATAGGGATCATACCCTGTTGAAAAAACAAGCATATGCTGGTTAGGTAGACTTTAATACTGGTATGCTGGTCCTTTGCTGGTTTATGCTGGTCCTTAGCTGGTTTATGCTGGTCCTTAGCTGGTTTATGCTGGTCCTTAGCTAGTTTATGCTGGTCCTTAGCTGGTTTATGCTGGTCCTTAGCTAGTTTATGCTGGTCCTTAGCTGGTTTATGCTGGTCCTTAGCTGGTTTATGCTGGTCCTTAGCTAGTTTATGCTGGTCCTTAGCTGGTTTATGCTGGTCCTTAGCTAGTTTATGCTGGTCCTTAGCTGGTTTATGCTGGTCCTTCACCAGCAACATGACCAGCTAAGGATAAGCATAAACCAGCAAAGGACCAGCATAAACCAGCAAAGGACCAGCATAAACCAGCTAAAAACAGCATCCCAGCATCAAAACATACCTAACCATCAGATGCTGGTTTTTTCAACAGGCTATGGTGTTGGCATGATGTTATTGTTTACAAGTTTTGGTCTGTTTTTGGTCCATTTACACAGAAATGCAACCCCAGAGTTTTCAAAGTAAAACGGGGTCTGCAGCGTTTTCGAAAGTCTGTTTTCAAACGTCGAAACGCAGGAGTAATGTAAACGATAGGCATAACTGTAGCAAAATTTATGTGTTTTAAAACAAAAACACACTAATGTAAATGTAGCCTAAGGCAAATGCCATCAACACACCAGCTTCTGCATCAAAAACGAATTTGCAGGTCAGAATTCACCAAATTTGAACTTTGTAATGCAGCAATATGCAAAACTTATTTTTCTCTTCCACATTCGTATGAATAGAAGCCAATTGGAAAGTGTAATGTGATCGTCCCTTAATTCTACTGTGGATTATTTGGAACTGTTTTCATTGCTACAGGAAAAATACAAAACGTAATTGGCAAAAACTTTTTTTAATTAAACTTTTGTATAAAAGCAACAGCACTTTCACAGGCCTACACATCAACAGCACTCTTGCTCATAGCTTAAATGACTTAAGTTCTTGTAATAGGTTTAATATTGCTCCGTTTCAGAACGTTATACTTTTGTTCTATTGTTTCTCTCTCGGTTCATAGAGAATATGCTAATGTGTTTGTATGTGAGTAATGTGGGCTCTAGATGCCAGTTTCACAATGGGCAGCATTGTCGAAGACACAAACACACACACACACTAATATATATGCAAACAGGAGTGAAAGGCTCCAGCTGGAGAAAAAAAGGGGAAAATGATGAATAACTTTACAGTAAAGAGCGGTAATGCCTCCCAGCTTTAGCTTACATTTCAGTGCTTAGATAGCATCTCAAAAGCGCTGAGTTTAATCTATAGGGTCATATACGTTTTCCTTTTATTTCCATCTTGCCAGCATTATAAATTCGGCTGGAAAACGCCACTTAATAGCTAAAACGGGTGTTAGCTATATCAAGAGACTTGAGCGGTAAAACTGAAGCAGCTGCTTTTAAATTGGCCTTAATGAGACGCCGTTACTGACGCATGGAGCCCTGACACGCAACCATGCACACACACATACCTTTCCTACCCGAAGATGACTCAAACTTTCTTATATGGTCAGTGGGTTGCTTCAAAATGCATTTTTATGACTTGCAACACAAACTCACCTATCAAACCATGTTCACCGTGCTCTCTTTCATGTTTAGACTCAGACACACACAAATGAGACCCTTGGCTATGTTTCAGCAGTGGGTTTTACACCTCTCTTGTTGCCATGGGTACACTCAGGACTGTGGAATCCACCCCAGGAGTGTGTGTGTGTGTGTGTGTGTGTGTGTGCCCAGAACCCAACAGAGATCAGAAGAGCATCACTCTCAAGTTAAGATCGATATCTTACCCCCCACCTTTCTGAACTTCTCCACCTCATCACACACAGATGAGTATTGTGCATGCCGCTCGTGAGGATTAGACTGAACAAGAGGACGAAAACTGTTGTCATGAAAATGAAATAATAAGGAAAGAGAGAAGAAACTGGATGGGTGTAATTGCAATTTATTTCCACTTCAGAGCCTGTGGGGTAAAAGAGAGAGAGAGAGCGAGAAATAAAATAGGGAATCCTTTAATATTCACAGCCTTGAGATGAGATGAGAGAATACAGCCATACCTTCAGGTCTATGAACATAATGAGCTTTTTATTTCACCCCGTGTGTGTGTGTGTGTGTGTGAGAGAGAGAGAGAGAGAGAGAGAGAGAGCTTTGTGGTCAAGAATTAGGATCATCCACGTCTGAATGCTTTGCACAGTGATTTATGTGTTCATAGAAACGTCTGCCTTTCACTCTCTGTTTCTGTGTAGAAAATCTCAAGTCGTGGCTCTTCATTTACAGTATAAGAGTGAAAGAGCTGATGTCATGACATCTGCATTTTGAGAAACTCTATTCACAAATGGAATCTTTGAAAACACATTTTTCTAAAGAACAGCTCATTCAACAGTGACAGATTCATTAAGATATATGTCTCTTGAACATGTTACTGAAACATTGACCCTTATGATATTACCTGATCAGGTTGGATATACGATCCTGACAAATAAATATTAAGAAATTTTATGAGAGTTTCATGAACACGCTTCGAAGACTGTCATGAAAGAGAAGAAATTGTTGAATAAAGTCACTATTTTTGTTTTCTTTGTGCACAAAAAAAAGTATTCTCTGAGCAAAATAACATTATGGTTGAACTACTAATGTCACATGGACTATTTTAACAATTTCCTTACAACCTTTCTGGGCCTTGAATGTGTCAGTTGCGTTGCAGTCATCAGAAAGCTCTAGGATTTCATTAAAAATAACTTAATTTGTGTTCTAAAGATCTTACATGTTTGGAACAACATGAGGGTGAGTAATTAATGACAGAATTTTCATTTTTGGGTGAACTATCACTTTAATGTATAACTATGGGTTGTATATCTAAGTAGATTTTGGTCCAGTGAGACAAAATGTTCACAACACTTGTGGCTTATATGGAAAAGAGCCTTTCTTGCTTGTCACTTTGTCATATCTGGTTAAGACAATGTGTAACAGCATTAATGCACATAAATTATATCTGTCTCTCAGTTTGTCTGTCTTTCCATACACATGCACACATGCTTCAATATGCTGTGGAGTTTGTAAATCAATGGAGCAGCATGTAATATCTCTGACGGCTAATGATCGATCACTGAGGCCTTGTTATGTTGCATTAGTTTGAGGCCAACCGCCGACAGGCACTTTTAAACTAATCTGGTCTACTGGGAGGTCTTCATCCTTTCAACTTTCATCCCATCGATTGGGCTGATTTAAACGCACATGCGTTTATTAGTGAAAATGTACTTAACTTGTGAATATACCTCCTATTCACATTTCATTGATATAATTTAATTCACAATTGCACATGAACAACATTCTACCATGGGAAATCGATGATGCCACTTACCAATGAATAAGAATATTGGAATTAAAAAGATTCTGTAATTAATTACTCACCCTCATGTTGTTCCAAAACTGTAAGGCCTTTGTTCATCTTCAGAACACAAATTAAGATATTTTTGATGAAATCCAAGACCCTGTATAGACAGCAACACAACTGACACGTTCAGGGCCCAGAAAGGTACTAAGGACATTGATAAAATAGTCCATGTGACATCAGTGGTTCCGCCTTAATTTTATGAAGCTATGAGAATACAATGTGTCCAAAGAAAACAAAAATAACAACTTTATTTAACAATTTCTTCTCTTACGTGTCAGTCTTCGATGCACGTGCACAAGAGTATCATGACTAATAGCCTACAATATACTATAATATAACATTTAGTCATGATATGTGAATATGATTTACATTTTCACCAAATTACTTTATCATTTTTTATTTCTATATATCATTTCATAAAATACAGATTGTCAATGCAACTACACAGTGATAAACAGGAAAAAAGCAGAATCGATTATGGGAACTCAACTATAGAGACCAACATAGGCTCATTGGAAATACGTGCCTCTATATAAATTTCTGCGAAACTGAAAAAACATACCTATATGTACCAATCAATGCAGTTTCCAGATGAAATGAACACTAGAGGCAGTAAAGCTCTGAAAACTTTTATTTTCACACAAAGTATAATTTACAGGTACAGAGTTTTAATTAAAAAAGCCTAATTTTTACTTACTTGCAGAATATTATTTTATGACTTCAAAGCGATTTTAACACCCTGCGCAATTTGAAAACTGATACTTTTGCACATTGTCGTGATACAGCTTCATATGCATGAGTTTTCGAATTTAGTACGTTTGCTCAGTAGCTCACGCGATACGGTGTTGCACTTGAGTAATGAAGAGCGCCAGTAAAAACCCCACGAATAGCACGGCTGCATCAACAAATTGCGTTTTTATATAACTTTTGCATTTTTTAACACTATCATGTAGATTTAGGGTTGGGTTTGGTGTAGGGGATATTTCCAACACGATAGAGCATTAACCTTTAGCAACGCTTCCCGGATATTTGAATTCTAAACAGCCACAATATGTACCTCAAGCAGCATAATAAAAACACAGCAATACGTGCCTGTACCAACATAATAAAAACATGCCACAGTGTATTGAACGTGTCAGGGCTCGAAATTAACTTTTTTGCTTGGTAGCACTGGTGCTCCCAACTTCAAAAAGTTAGGAGCACCAAAAATTTTTTAGGAGCGCCCAATTTCATTTTAGTAATGCACCAATCTTGATTCTTCATGGCCGATTCTGATTGCCAATGTTTTACAAGCAAACGGGCTGATTCTGAAAGCCTTTTTTATATATTTATTTTATGTCTTAAGCAAGGGACAAGAATAAATGAAAATATGAGTACACAAACAAGATGTTTATTTTCTCTATTATAGGTACAGCCATTTAAATTAGAGGCAACCACTGCATTTTTAAAGAATCAATAGTATAAATAAAAAATAACCGACACAGTTCTTTCTTAATCGTATAGACAATAAATGCAGCCATAATCAAAGTAGGCTACTTTTTTAATATTCAAAGTGCAAATAGAGGCCGAATTTTTCAAGCATATACAGAGCTATAGACAACTATACAACTTAGTATAGCCCACATACTAATAACAGCTTAGATATTGTATGTAGCCTAATTTGCGCGCATTGGGGAGTCGATCTCTAAACGCGGGGTATTAAAATTTATTTTGAATGGGTGTGCGCGTTTTACTTTTGGTTTTGTTTTAACGGTCGCGCGTTGGATGCGCCAGAATCGTATCTGACAAATTGTGCGCTGTAGCACGAACTATAGTTTATTTCTTCAAAAGCAGATTGTGGTGACCTTTTAATTGTCCACAATCAAAAATCGTCATATCACACACCCCTAATTGCCATGCAGTTTGTACAAATCTGGAACAGAGGTTGGGTGAGAGGAAAAAAAAAACGTCCGGTTCCTAGTTGAGCAGAGCACAGTGTTTGTGACAGGGAGTGATTGACGGCTAAAATCTTAAATCTGCATTAAAGGAAATAACGTAAAGCTGAAGTTTAAATGTTATGTAATGTTGGAGAGAACAGCGAACCTGTTGCTGTATCAGCTCACAGCAGTCTGTGCAGTAGTTAGACTAACGAACATTTTGTAAAGAAATGAAACCAAGTCGCACCACGACAATTTCTCGCACTCGCACAAATGCTCAGCGCCACTCACTGGACGTTTCACTTTGAAACTGCGGTAAGGTATGTAATTACGATGTTGCAGAAATGTATATAAAGGCATGTATTTTCATGAGCCTGGGTTCCCAGATAGCACATGTACGTCTGCAAGATGTCTGTTAAAGATCACTTGATCTGCTGTGTACAAACATCTGACAGACGTCTATAAGATGTCAGTTTTACATACATTCTAAATCATAAACATCTAATAGATGTCTACTTGACATCTGATAGGAAGCGTCCTATAGAGGTATTGTAGATCAGCAAACACTAAACATTAAAACACTAAAAAAATAGGTCTTTCAGATGTATTTTTCAGTAAATGCAGTTGTCAAATAGGCACCTCCGTGATGTATTTGTGCTATCAGGGTTGATAGAGATTCAAATTCTAAAGCAGCTCTGAAACACAATAATGTCAAGTGAAAATAACGTTTCAACCCTCAGTTTAAGAAGTTTTGATGGCAATTGATATATGACATTGGCTGCGAGCTTGGAACAAAAATGTCAGCAACGAGTTTCAGTTAGAGTTTTAAACTATATCGAGCTGCCAAGCTGTCAGTTCTCTGTATAGAGTGCTATCCAGAGAACTGTCACCCTGTTAATCTACAGTTACTCTATTAATTTCACTCATGTGTATGGCAAAATAGTCCTCATGTAAAGCGCTTGGGACTCACAGCTGATTCCACAGCTGATTTTGACTGTGATATTAGCATGTTGCTAAGCTAACAACACACAAAGCAGCTCACCAGGTTTTAGAACAGAGCCATTGTGCAGAGTGCGCCTTCTATAAATGTTTCAGCATTGTTTGGCTCTCATGTGCTCTTTGTGCAAACTCAATAAAAATCACCACTCAAACAAAGAATGAAAAGCAGATAGACAAAAAGTTGATAATGAGGGGCTCTCTTTCTCCCACTCTACTCTTATCATACCACCTCATGCCTCATCTATCTATCTATCTATCTATCTATCTATCTATCTATCTATCTATCTATCTATCTATCTATCTATCTATCTATCTATCTATCTATCTATCTATCTATCTATCTATCTATCTATCTATCTATCTATCTATCTATCTATCTAGTATGCTAACTCTCTCTCCTTCTCTTACTCTCTTCTTTGTCTCTGTTCGGCAGCAGCCCTATAGCACAACTTGTCTGTTACATACTACAGGTGGATGGGCTGATCTCATCCTAATATACATTCATCAGCGGTTGTGTGTGTGTGTGTGTGTGTGTGTGTGTTGGTGAGAGCAATCTCCTCTCATGACAAAGAGAACAAGTCTCCATTGTCTTTTTCGTATGGATGGGCCACAGGCTTTTATATGTGAAATAACCGTGTGTGTGTGTGTGTGTGTGTGGTGTGTGTGTGTGTGTGCCTTATGGCATGCTTTATTCTAGTAGCACTCAAGCTGATGAAAACACTTTTTCTGTATCTTCTCTCACTTCCCCTCTCTCTCTCCCTCACTGACACACACACATGCAGGTATATGATGACAACAGGACAATGCTGAATGTGTGTGTGGAGTTAAAAAGCCTGTAGCTGTAAGATAGGACGACATATCTGCTGTCCGACCCAGAACATTCCTGTAATGTAAGAATGACGTTGAACTAGGACACTTCACATATACACACACACAGTCCAACTTCAGTTTAAGCTACATATTTGTAGTGTGTGTATGTGTGCGTTGGTGTGGGGGGGGGGGGGGACTTGGGTGTGTGAGGCTCATCAAACTGGTGGGAGTGTGTGGGAACCTGTCACAATAAACGGAAGAACGGTGTAACGTTACACCTAACTGCTGTGTTTAGTAACACACGCACACACATACTCTCTAGCAACAAATGCAGCGTCACTCAAAACCCCAAACACACACTTTCACCCCGAACCCTTCAGGTAGAGCGCCAGTGTCGCATTACGGTGTCTGTGAGAAAGCCCTCGCTAAAGCTGTTTACAGTCCTAAGCTCTGCTTTACTGTGGTAAATAGACTGATGCGCTCTCATCTGATACAGTCACAGAAGGGTTTAGGGTGTCCGAACAATACACTGGATTTTAGGGTTCAGATTTATACAAGGAATAGTTCACCCAAAAATTAAAATTCAGCCATTAATTACTTACCCTCATGTGGTTCCAAACTCCTAAGACTTTTGTTTATCTTAGGAACACAAATTAAGATATTTTTCAGAAATTCAAGAGCTTTTTGACCCTGCATAGACCCGTTCAAGGCCCAGAAAGGTAGTAAAAACATTGATAAAATAGTCCATGTGACATCAGTGGTTTAACCGTAATTTTATAAAGCTATGAGAATACTTTTTGTGCACAATGAAAGCAACAATAATGACTTTCTTCAACAATTTCTTCTCTTCGAATCACAAGAGTATCACGACACAAGCATAAGAGAAGAAAATGTTGAATAAAGTCGTTATTTTTGTTTTCTTTGCACATGAAAAGTATTCTCATAGCATCATAAAAGTAAGGTTGAACCACTGATATCACATGGACTATTTTAATGATGTTCTTACTACCTTTGTGGGCCTTGAACGTGGTAGTTGCTGTATATGTTAAGTCTGAAAATTTGTATATGTTGTTTTTCATTTATGTCATGCCAGAATGCAGCTCTCACACTTTGTGCTTTTCACTCATTCCCACTCTGTTTGTAAACCCCTGCACTAGAGAACATATAGACTAACACCCTCCTGAGGCTGCATGCTGTCTGCAGAGGTTAACATCAGAGTGAATCCAGCAAACATAAACAAATCCACTGGCACATAGTCACATGCAAGACTAATGTTAATTCAGATAGAAAAATAAACAACCTGATCTCATGACGAAAGCGTACTTGTGGGAGCTTTTTTTTTTTTTGCAAGACGTAAAATATTTACCGGCATGTACATTTGGTTTCGTAGGTGGCACTAAAAGATTATGTTTTCCCCCTGGAACAGATAAACGTACATATGGTACGTTTTATGTGATGTTGTTTTTGTACGCGTCACTGTAGTTCTGACTTGAAATGTCCATTGAGTGGCGCTATAACTTTAATGCTCCGTGAAGTTTTAAAATAAACTACCATCTGCACTGATAGTATGAACTAAAGCGAATGTGATGTAAAAACGCCATTTTAGCTTGTTTTTCCATCTCTCATCTTTCAGCTGTTTCCTCTGGATTCATAATTTTCACAGGAATCGTTTCCCAGGGATTGCGCATCCTAAGTCCCAATTCTGTGCCATCTGAGCTACCGAGTAAGCTTGTTACATCCGGAAAGCGAAACATATGGAGCTGTAATCATAACTGTGTACAAAAACAATTACAAGTGCTTGCTGTTTTACCGCTTCTAATGTTCACTTCTGTTGGAATCGGCATTAATATGTACTTATTAATACATATTTCACCTTGTGAAAAAGTTCCCACAGGTAAGTTTTTGTCATGAGATCAGGTAGAAAATAAAATACTTTAATACTGTGATTGAAAACATGACACATAAACATGCACTGTTTACATTATATTCAGTACTTACATTGCATACTAAAAGTGTAATCACTAGAAATATTGGTAGGGATTAATCCAAGCATGCCTATGCATTTACACTTGCTTTGACTCAGTTATGATTGTACTTCAGCCCAGTAACTAAATACCTGCATTTTTGTGGATGTTTGGGGTAAAATAGAGTCCAACAGAGATGTGTAAATGATTACCTTTATTTGTTAGATTAAGATGATGTGCCTGACATATTCTTGACTTTTACACAAAACATCTTTGTTATCTCTTGTACTGTAAGCAGGGAGTAAACATTTAGGAGTTAATTTTGACTGACAGCTTTATTAAATGTGTTTATATTTAAGTGACTATAAACATGAGGGTTTAGGTGTGTTATAGAGGGCAGGTGGATTACAGTCCCCATAGAAATATGCACACATGTAATGTTACGCTGATACTTAATGCACATATACCATATATAAACCTGTGGTTGGCATAGTAACCACCTCCTCTTTTGTTGTGTTTATATGACCTCTTGTCTGAGAAAAAGACCAAATACGACATGACTTATGTGCAGCTATAGTGTTAAAAATAACATAAAGTGCAGCATGTGTGGGTGTAAATTTATGGAACTGCTAAAACCGTTAAAGTAACAGCAGAACTGTACAGTCTCTTTGGCCATATATACACATACAAAAAAGTGCAATTTTCACTTCTTTTCTGAGTGTTTCTGAGAGTTTGCTGAGAACTTCATTCATCAGATTAACTCAAAATTCATGTAGCGTCAACTAAACTTTCATAATGTGTATTCAGTAACTAACATTTGAACTGAGAAAAATGGCTTCATATTGGAAACCCATTTCTGCCACTAAATTAAAATAAAAAAAAGGTTATTGCAAGTTTATATTTCACAATTCTGACAAAAAAAAACAAAAAAAAAAAACTTCACAACTGCGTAAAAAAGTCTGACTTTATAACTTGCAATTGTGACAATTGCTAGGAACAAAAGTCAGAATTACGAGATATAAACTCGCAATTGTCCAAGTTTTTATTTGGAATACTGATTTTATAACTCTCAATTGTGAGTTTATATCATGCAATTCTGAAAAAAAAAGAGATAAAAAAAGTCGCAATAACCTTTTTGATTTTTAATTTAGTGGTGGAAATGGAAAATTTACTTTTTTTCCTCAGAATTGTGTGATATAAACTCACAATTGCGAATTACAAAGTCAGAATTGCGAGATATAAACTCTATATAAAGATATACAATTTATATACCGCATTTCTGACGTTTTTGCGCAGTTCTGACTTTTTTTTTCAGAATTGTGAGATATAAACTTGCAACTGGGTGTTAAAAACAGATATATGTTAGATATAAACAGAATTGCGGGGAAAAAAAGATATAAACTCACAATTTTGACTTTTTCTCGCAATTGCGAGTTTATATCTCACAATTCTAACTTTTTTTCTCAGAATTGTGAGATATAAGCTCACAATTGACTTTTTTCCTCAGAATTGCGTGATATAAACTCGCAATTGAGAGTTATAAAGTCAGAATTGTGAGATATAAACAGAATTGTGAGAAAAAAACTCAGGATTACAAGATATAAACTCACAATTCTGACTTTTTCTCACAATTGCGAGTTTATATCTCGCAATTCTGACTTTTTTTCTCAGAATTGATTGATATAAACTCATAATTGCGAGTTACAAAGTCAGAATTGTGAGATATAAACTCTATATAAAGATATAAAATTTATATATAGCAATTCTGACCTTTTTTCAGGCAGTTCTGACTTTTTTCTCCGAATTGTTCAGCTCTCGTTCAGTTCAAATTAAACAAATCCTTTAGACTAATGCATAATAATTTCCTGTTGCAACTTCAGCCTCATATTTTGATTTATGAGTTTTATAGTTGAGCCAAACCCATCTGTCACTGGTTTAAATCATGAGAGATCAAAGTGTGGCTATATCACTATCACCCATTGAGACTCCTGTGTTCTGTACACACACAGAATGATGATTTTATACGATTCACTCCCACATTTAAATGCGGTTGTCACTCCCAAAACTTTGCAGTGTGCGTGCAGAGTTTGTTACCTCTACTTCTGTCTACAACACACACCCACACAGACACATTTGCATTTGCTATTGTGTGTAGCTTCCATCATCTCTCTGTCTAAAGCTGACTGAAGTGTGACTAAACACATTTCCATAAGTCTCATCTCTCCACGGCACGTAATCTTCCTCTGTCTCTCTGGCTTTCAGTTCACTTTAGCTTCTTTGTTTGCAAATGTTCAGTATTCATTGTCTTCAAAATATGAAGATCTTCACACAGTATGAGATCTATCAGACTTTTATGGCAGTGGTCCACAGAGCTGTAACTGTTTACGATGGTGGAGAAGAGTTTATGTGGATCAGGAACCGTTTACATAATGTCTCAGTGCTGCAGAATTTTCATAAAATATGCATGTCTGCTAAAGACTGAAACACACCATATATTTTGGTGCATAATGGAGGCGATGGGAGCATATGTGCATTTTCCTGATTGAGTAATGCATAGAGCTGTCTTAAAGGGATAGTTCACCCAAAAATGAAAATTCTGTCTTTTATTTATCCTCATGTCATTCCAAACATGTATGGTGTTTTTTTCTGTGGAATAGAATGGAAAATATTTTGAAGAATGTTGGCAACCAAACAGCTATTAGTAGGGACAAAAAAATAAAAACATTTTTAAAATATTTTCTTTTATGTTCCACATAAAAACGTCTGTGGTTTGGAATAAAATGAGAGTAAGTAGATGATTTTTCTAGTGAACTATCTTTTAAAGCTACAGTGTGTAATTTCTTAGCCACTAGTGGCATCAAAAACAATGGCTGCATCCAAAATCACACACCCTCTGAATAATTATCTTGCAACTTTTAAGTATATTCTGAATGTTTCAATTGTTGTTTTCTTTGTGCACTAAAAGTATTCTTGTAGCTTCATAAAATCACAATCACAAAGACTATTTTAACAATGTCCTTACTACCTTTCTGGGCCTTGAATGTGGTAGTACCTTTGTTGTTAGAGAGGGTTTTCATCAAAAATGAATGAAGCTCTTACAGGTTTAAAACAACATAAGGGTGACTAATTAATGACAGAATTTTTATTTTTGGGTAATCTAACCCTTTAATTTAACTGATGTTTTAGACCACATGATGACTGTTTTGGTTTGCTTTTAAACAAGATTGTTTCTGTTCTGGCTTGTTTTGGACATTCTCTGTGATCCTACACCAATAGGACGAACAGACAGAAGAATCCTCTTACAAGACAGCCTGTCACTTAACAGCAAGATTAACCATTAATCTACCTGCAAACAATCCCAAACCCAAGTTTAAAGAGATTAAACAACATCTGTAGTATCTCTGTCAAACACGGATGGAAGGAATGAACAGATGACCTGAAGAGAACCCGAAGAGATCAAACATGTATGAAGAGAAGAAAAAGATGCAAGGATTAAAATGTACAAATGGAAAATACCAAGGAAAGTGCCAGGAAAAAAAATTACCCATCAGTATGATTTTATGTTATGAGGAAAAATACTCCTAACACAAAAAAATTATGATGTCTGTGGAATGGATCAAGATGGATCATTGCTACACATTTAATAAAATAAGAGTTTTTAAGACTATCATCCTCCCAGTTACACAAGCTTTACGTTTGCACCGCATTAGTAGCTATTTAAAATATTTCTTTATTATAGCAATTCAATTCATAATTGTAAAACTAAAATTATTTTAGTGTTTTTTTTAATTTGTAATGTGCTATTGTCATTTGTATTAGTTTTTTATTAAGCTTTAATTTAATTTCCATTTTATTTGTAGTAATTTTTTGTACTTAGAGGTTTGGAATGACATGAGGGTGAGTATTTAATGACATAATTTTAATTTTGGGGTGAATTGTTCCTTTAAGACCTTTGTGCATCTTCAGAACACAACTTAAGATATTTTCGATGAAATCCGAGAGCTTTCTAACCCTCATGCATGCACCGTGGTACTTTCAATAATGCTGGCAGATGGTGAAATGGGGGAGAATAATTGTCAAATAAAGTTGCTATTTTGTTTTCTTTGTGCACAAAAAGTATTCTTGCAGCTTCATAAAATTACAATTGAACCACTGATGCCACATGGACTATTTTATCGATGTTCTTAGTACCGTTCTGGG
>NC_133385.1:0-114221 GCF_049309525.1 Garra rufa
ATTTAAAACAACAGTTAAAAACAATTATTACAATTTAGCAACACTATTTTAATATAGGCTACTTTAAAATGTCATTTATTCTTGTGATCAAAGCTAATTTTCAGCATCATTGCTCCAGTCTTCAGTGTCACATTCTTTAGAAATCATTCTAATATGCTGATTTATTATAAATGTTAAAAACAGCTTTTGCTGCTTAATAATTTTTTCAGAATATTTTGATAAATAAAGTCAAAAAGAACAACATTTACTCAAAATAGAAGTCGTTTGTAACACTATACATGACCATTTTCATCTATTTATTTTAAATGAATAGTTTTATTCAGCATGGATGTGTTAAATTGATAAAAAATGACAGTAAAGACTGATATTGTTAGAAAATAAAATAAATTATGTTGTTTTTAACTTTTTATTAATCAAAGAATCCTAACAAAAGACCTCCAACCTGAAAGAGTTGGAGCTCATCGCTAAAGATGAATGGACCAGTGGAGGACATGCCACTTTTTTGTTCAAATGTAAATAAATAATTTTTTCCACATTGATGCCCCTTGTACATCTTCTGGGAGATGTCTGTGTCATTTCTAATCAAAAAAAAAAAAAAAAACTTGCTGGTTGAATAAAAGTAACTTTAAGTCAGAATTTACAGGGGTATGAATAATTTCGGGCTTGATATATATATATATATATATATATATATATATATATATATATATATATATATATATATATATATATATATATATATATATATATATATGTACCATTTTTTTCCTTTTTTTATTTTATTTCAGTCTTTATGCATGTCCTGTCGTATGTTTTCACCCCAATCCTTTTTATCATTCAATGAATCTGTTATAACCTACTTACAATCCCAGTGAAAATGTGAACATGAGACATTCTGTAATCAATTTAGTCATTTATTAAACTGTAAACTAAAAAAGGGGGGAAAGGTTTCATTTAAATATATTTAGAAATTAAGCTGGAAATAAAACACTGCTTTTGGCTTTGCCTCAGGCGCATCTGTTTCCATAGACACAGCAGCGTTCCTGCCTCCCTTCGCGTGTTTCCCTCTAAAGCCTCCGTGTAGAAACGTTTAATTTGAAGAGTTCCTCTTCGAGAGTAGTGGAATGTCAAAACATAGATATTTAATTGTTCAAGCACAAACGTAACCACACAATATTTTTGTATCCAAGTTGCGTATTTCAATTATATTTGTAGTAACAATATATGGCTTTTGGTTGAATCATACGTGTTTCTGTCAGGGCGTTAAAGAGCGAGGCAAACATACACACGGGAGGAAGCAGCATGGACTGGAAAGGCCAACGCTCATGACAGCTGCCTAGAAATTGAGAAAATCTCTTCATTTTAGGTTCGTAAGCGCGACAGTTTAATTATACGATACCATCCTGCAATATATATGTGTTTTACACTTTTGTTTCGCTTTGTATGCTGTTACGGCAGTAATATGTGGCGTACAGTACATGTTGTTTACTAACTGACTAAAATATTTAAAACCTGTTGATTAGTATCTGATATTACTTTGAAGAGTTAAATATGTTTTTTTTTTATGTTGTACATTAATAGTTAGCGATCTGTCCTGTGCTTACCTCTTGTTTTAAAGCATAATTCATGCTTTCCTGGGCATTTTTGGTTTGTATTTTTCAGGATTATGGCAGATTCCAGTGGTCCACAGAAAGACTGGTACTCAATACTGGGTGCCTGTCCAACAGATGACATACAGGAGTTAAAACAGAAGTATCAGAAGCTTATCCTCATGGTAAGTGTTCAGCAAACTCATTTAAATACTGATAATAAGAACCAGATTTTAATAATTGAGCAGCAAATCATATTAGAATAATTTCTGAAGGATCATGTGACACTGAAGACTGGAGTAATGATGCTGAAAATTCAGCTTTGCCATCACAGGAATACAATTTACTATGTATTACATAAAAAAATTATATATATTAAAATAGAAAACAGTTACATTGAATTGCAGTAATATTTAACAATATCTGTAATATTGTGAAAATTTATTATATATCAACATAACTGTTTTACTCTTTCAGCCAAGTAAACACAGCCTTGGTGAGCATAAGTGACAAAAACAAGAAAAAATATGTACACTACCAGTAATTAAAAAGTTATTTGATCAAAAATACAGAAAAAGGAGTAATGTGAAATATTTTTACTATTTAAAAAAAACTATCTATTTGAATATAATTAAAATGTGATTTTTTTCTGTTGTCTTCAGAAATCATTCTAACATGCTGATTTGCTGTTCAAGAACCATTTTTATTATTATTAGTAAGAGTTAAAACAGTTCAGTACTTTTTAAATTGTTTTTAATGAATAGAAAGATCCAAAGATCAGCCTTTATCTGAAATAAAAAGCTTTTGTAACATTACACACTATCTTATTCAAAAGCTTGGAGTCAGTATAATCTTTTATGGGAAAGAAATGATAGAAATTAATACTTTTATTAATACTTTTATTTGGCAGTGATGCTTTAAATTTATCAAAAGTGATGATAAAAACATGTATAATGTTACAAATAAAATGCTGTTCTTCTGAACTTTCTATTCATCAAAGAAACCTGAAAAAATTCTACTTGGCTGTTTTCAACAACAATAATAATAACTAGAAGCTAAAGTTCGATGACAAACTTTAAATGTTGGCTTGGAGAGCCAAATTGGGCAGCCTTGGGGCAAAAGGGCCAGCCCAGAACACTTAGAGCTCTGTAATTGAACAGCTTGCCATAGTGGATTAATATGTGTATTTTAGGTTAACACGGCTTGCCATACGAGATTCGTGCAGCGCTTGCTTCAAAGCCACGACGCGTTGCTGTGCGGTTGAGGCGAAAAGCAGAAATAAGCAAGCATTTAACCTTTTTATTATATGATTGTACTATTATTGTGTTGAATCGCTGGAGTGTTTGTATTAAAATACCTTTAAAAGTCGTGCAAATGATGTCTTTGTTAACAGACACATAAATGCAGCCGTGCATCTCATGTTCGTTAGTGAAACGTTTGAAATAGCTCATTTACACTCAATGCAGCTCTTTAAAATATTCTTCTATATTTATTGTGTGCTATCGCTGGAATGTTTTTATTTGATTACCTTTAAAAGACGTGCAAATGAATTCTTTGTTGACACAGACGGATGCAGCCGTGCATCTCATGTTCGTTATTAAAAACCTTTGAAACAGGTCATTTGCATTCAATGCGGCTCTTTAAAATATTCTTCTATATTTATTGTGTGCAATCGCTGGAGTGTTTTTATTTAAATGCCTTTAAAAGACGTGCAAATTATGTATTTGTTGACAGACTGATAATGCAGCCGTACATCTCATGTTCGTTAGTAAAACGTTTGAAATAGCTAATTTACACCCAATGTAGCTCTTTAAAATATTCTTCTATATTTATTGTGTACAATCGCTGGAGTGTTTTTATTTAAATGCTTTTAAAAGACGTGCAGTCATGTATAATTCTCAGTCGGGTAAGTTAGCTCCGAGAAGCTCGTCTGTGTAATACATTTGCTGAAGACACTGCTTCAACTTTGAAATAAAACAGATCACAAACTGATTTAGCTGTTGATGTGTTGTAATGGGTATTTAGAGTTAAATCGCTGTAATATTTTAATTTTAAAGGCGTTCTAATTCGAGCAAATTAGGTCGTTTGTGAGCAGATATACAGAGAGAGTACGTGCTGAAGCTATACACGGTGAAGGAAATGCTTAGAGTTTTGAATAAATTAGCTGAAATAGCTGAATTCAGGTCTTGGTGTGTTCTAATGGGTATTTACAATTAAATCGCTGGAATATTTAAATTTTAAAGGCGTTATTTATTTGCATTTTCCACCTAAGTCAAAGTGAAAGTAGGTCAGAGCTCAGCGATCTCCTGTTGAGTAGAGAGGATTTACTCCTTTAGAGGGCGCCTTTTTCTCAGCCCATTCAATTCTATGGGACATATTTCCATTCAGTGGAGAGGTATTGCTCCATTAGAGGGCGAAATTTTAGGAATTTTTAATATAAAAAAATTAATATTAAATCAACTGTAAGTCTGATCATTCCAAAAAGATATAGCAACACTTTCGTGACCAGGGCCCAGGGCTCCGCCGAGTTTGGGGCTTGTAGGCTTAAAGCTCTAGGAGGAGTAGCGTATAGAATTTTAGTCTCAGAAGAATTTTAATAATAACTAGAAGCTAAAGTTCGATGACAAACTTTAAATGTTGGCTTGGAGAAGCAAACCGGGCAGCCTTCGGGTAAAAGGGCCAGCCCAGAACACTATAGTGGATTAATATGTGTATTTTAGGTTAAAACGGCTTGCCATACTGGAATAAGTGATGAGCGCCTGCTTCAAAGCCGCGTCGCGTTGCCGTGCGGTTGAGCCGAAAAGCAGAAATGAGCAAGCATTTAAACTTTTTATTATATGACTGAACTATTATTGTGTTTAATCGCTGGAGTGTTTGTATTAAAATACCTTTAAAAGACGTGCAAATGATGTCTTTGTTAACAGACACATAAATGCAGCCGTGCATCTCATGTTAGTTAAGCCTATGAAAAACGTCATTTTCACCCAATGCAGGTCTTTAAAATATTCTTCTATATTTATTCTGTTGAATCGCTGGAGTGTTTTTATTTAAATGCCTTTAAAAGACGTGCAGTCATTTATAATTCTCAGTCGGACATCTCGGAGCTCATGTCTAACACACTGCTGAATGCAGCGCTTTCTGTATGAAAAAAAAATAGTCACAAACAACTGCATTTAGCTGTTGATATTTTCTAATGGGTGGACTGAATTAAATCGCTGCAATATTATAATTTTAAAGGCGGTCAAATTTGTGCAAATTATGTCATTCCTCTCCATGTAAACTCGTTGAAAGCAATCTGTACGCGGTGAAGGAAATGCTTAGGGGTTTCAATAAATTCGCTCAAACAGCTGAATTCAGGTCTTGATGTGTTTCTAATGGGTATTTACAATTAAATGGCTGGAGTATTGTAATTTTAAAGGCGTTATTTATATGCATTTTCCACCGAAATCAAAGTGAAAGTAAGTCTCAGCTCGGTAACATGTTCGTTAGTGAAACCGATTGAACAGTTCATTTGCAGCTAATGTAGTTCTTTAAAATATTCTTGTATATTTATTGTGTTGGATCGCTGGAGTGTTTTTATTTAAATGCTTTTAAAAGACGTGCAGTCATGTATAATTCTCAGTCAGGTTAGCTCCGATCCGTGAAAGCTTGTCTGTATAACACATTTGCTGAAGACAGTGCTTTAACTTTGAAATAAAACATATCACAAAAGGCTGATTTGTTGATGTGTTCTAATGGGTATTTACAAACAAATCGCTGAAATATATTTATTTTAAAGGCGTTCTAATTCGTGCAATTTATGTTGTTTGTGAGCACATGTCGAGAGAGAGAGAGTGCTTACGACTTGTATAAGTGCTGAAGGGTGCGATCTTTTCTTTTACAAGAACTACTCACAAACCACTGAATTTAGCTGTTGATATGTTCTAATGGGTATTTAGAGTTAAATCGCTGTAATATTTACATTTTTAAGGCGGTATTTATTTGTATTTCCACCGTTTTCAGAGTGACTGTAAGTAAGAGGTTTGAGTCCCGCCTCTTCAGTCGAGAGGTATTACTGTTAGAGGGCGCATTTTTTCTCAGCCCATGTAATTCATTGGGAAATTTGTCATATTCAAAAATTAATAATAAATCAACTGTACATCTGATCAGTCCAAATAGATATAGCAACTCTTTCGGGACAAGGGCCCAGGTCTCTGCCAAGTTTGGGCCTTGTGGCTTCAAAGGCCTCGGAGGAGTAGCTGTCAGAAATTCCTTTAGGTCATAAGAATAATAAAATATAATAATAAGTTTAAATAGCATAACAATATGTTGGCTTCTCCAAGCCAACATAATAATAACTAGAAGCTAAAGTTCGATGACAAACTTTAAATGTTGGCTTGGAGAGCCAAATTGGGCAGCCTTGGGGCAAAAGGGCCAGCCCAGAACACTTAGAGCTCTGTAATTGAATTGTTGCTAGTAAAAATGCTATTACGATAAGTAATGCTTAGTATATTTTAGGCTAAAACAGCTTGCCATAGTGGATTAATATGTGTATTTTAGGTTAACACGGCTTGCCATACGAGATTCGTGCAGCGCTTGCTTCAAAGCCACGACGCGTTGCTGTGCGGTTGAGGCGAAAAGCAGAAATAAGCAAGCATTTAACCTTTTTATTATATGACTGTACTATTATTGTGTTGAATCGCTGGAGTGTTTGTATTAAAATACCTTTAAAAGTCGTGCAAATGATGTCTTTGTTAACAGACACATAAATGCAGCCGTGCATCTCATGTTCGTTAGTGAAACGTTTGAAATAGCTCATTTACACTCAATGCAGCTCTTTAAAATATTCTTTTATATTTATTGTGTGCAATCGCTGGAATGTTTTTATTTGATTACCTTTAAAAGACGTGCAAATGAATTCTTTGTTGACACAGACGGATGCAGCCGTGCATCTCATGTTCGTTAGTAAAAACCTTTGAAACAGGTCATTTGCATTCAATGCGGCTCTTTAAAATATTGTTCTATATTTATTGTGTGCAATCGCTGGAGTGTTTTTATTTAAATGCCTTTAAAAGACGTGCAAATTATGTATTTGTTGACAGACTGATAATGCAGCCGTACATCTCATGTTCGTTAGTAAAACGTTTGAAATAGCTCATTTACACCCAATGTAGCTCTTTAAAATATTCTTCTATATTTATTGTGTACAATCGCTGGAGTGTTTTTATTTAAATGCTTTTAAAAGACGTGCAGTCATGTATAATTCTCAGTCAGGTAACGTAAGTTAGCTCCGAGCCGTGAAGCTCGTCTGTGTAATACATTTGCTGAAGACACTGCTTCAACTTTGAAATAAAACAGATCACAAACTGATTTAGCTGTTGATGTGTTGTAATGGGTATTTAGAGTTAAATCGCTGTAATATTTTAATTTTAAAGGCGTTCTAATTCGAGCAAATTAGGTCGTTTGTGAGCAGATATTCAGAGAGAGTACGCGCTGAAGCTGTACACGGTGAAGGAAATGCTTAGAGTTTTGAATAAATTAGCTCAAATAGCTGAATTCAGGTCTTGGTGTGTTCTAATGGGTATTTACAATTAAATCGCTGGAATATTTTAATTTTAAAGGCGTTATTTATTTGCATTTTCCACCTAAGTCAAAGTGAAAGTAGGTCAGAGCTCAGCGATCTCCTGTTGAGTAGAGAGGATTTACTCCTTTAGAGGGCGCCTTTTTCTCAGCCCATTCAATTCTATGGGACATATTTCCATTCAGTGGAGAGGTATTGCTCCATTAGAGGGCGAAATTTTAGGAATTTTTAATATAAAAAAATTAATATTAAATCAACTGTAAGTCTGATCATTCCAAAAAGATATAGCAACACTTTCGTGACCAGGGCCCAGGGCTCCGCCGAGTTTGGGGCTTGTAGGCTTAAAGCTCTAGGAGGAGTAGCGTATAGAATTTTAGTCTCAGAAGAATTTTAATAATAACTAGAAGCTAAAGTTCGATGACAAACTTTAAATGTTGGCTTGGAGAAGCAAACCTGGCAGCCTTCGGGTAAAAGGGCCAGCCCAGAACACCATAGTGGATTAATATGTGTATTTTAGGTTAAAACGGCTTGCCATACTGGAATAAGTGATGAGCGCCTGCTTCAAAGCCGCGTCGCGTTGCCGTGCGGTTGAGCCGAAAAGCAGAAATAAGCAAGCATTTAAACTTTTTATTATATGACTGAACTATTATTGTGTTGAATCGCCGGAGTGTTTGTATTAAAATACCTTTAAAAGACGTGCAAATGATGTCTTTGTTAACAGACACATAAATGCAGCCGTGCATCTCATGTTAGTTAAGCCTATGAAAAACGTCATTTTCACCCAATGCAGGTCTTTAAAATATTCTTCTATATTTATTGTGTTGAATCGCTGGAGTGTTTTTATTTAAATGCCTTTAAAAGACGTGCAGTCATTTATAATTCTCAGTCGGACATCTCGGAGCTCATCATGTCTAACACACTGCTGAATGCAGCGCTCTCTGTATGAAAAAAAAAAAAAATAGTCACAAACAACTGCATTTAGCCGTTGATATTTTGTAATGGGTGGACTGAATTAAATCGCTGCAATATTATAATTTTAAAGGCGGTCAAATTTGTGCAAATTATGTCGTTCCTCTCCATGTAAACTCGTTGAAAGCAATCTGTACGCGGTGAAGGAAATGCTTAGGGGTTTCAATAAATTCGCTCAAACAGCTGAATTCAGGTCTTGATGTGTTTCTAATGGGTATTTACAATTAAATGGCTGGAGTATTGTAATTTTAAAGGCGTTATTTATATGCATTTTCCACCGAAATCAAAGTGAAAGTAAGTCTCAGCTCGGTAACATGTTCGTTAGTGAAACCTATTGAACAGCTCATTTGCAGCTAATGTAGTTCTTTAAAATATTCTTGTATATTTATTGTGTTGGATCGCTGGAGTGTTTTTATTTAAATGCTTTTAAAAGACGTGCAGTCATGTATAATTCCCAGTCAGGTTAGCTCTGATCCGTGAAAGCTTGTTTGTATAACACATTTGCTGAAGACAGTGCTTTAACTTTGAAATAAAACATATCACAAAAGGCTGATTTGTTGATGTGTTCTAATGGGTATTTACAAACAAATCGCTGAAATATATTTATATTAAAGGCGTTCTAATTCGTGCAATTTATGTTGTTTGTGAGCACATGTCGAGAGAGAGAGAGTGCTTACGGCTTGTATAAGTGCTGAAGGGTGCGATCTTTTCTTTTACAAGAACTACTCACAAACCACTGAATTTAGCTGTTGATATGTTCTAATGGGTATTTAGAGTTAAATCGCTGTAATATTTACATTTTTAAGGCGGTATTTATTTGTATTTCCACCGTTTTCAGAGTGACTGTAAGTAAGAGCTTTGAGTCCCGCCTCTTCAGTCAAGAGGTATTACTGTTAGAGGGCGCATTTTTTCTCAGCCCATGTAATTCATTGGGAAATTTGTCATATTCAAAAATTAATAATAAATCAACTGTACATCTGATCAGTCCAAATAGATATAGCAACTCTTTCGGGACAAGGGCCCAGGTCTCTGCCAAGTTTGGGCCTTGTGGCTTCAAAGGCCTCGGAGGAGTAGCTGTCAGAAATTCCTTTAGGTCATAAGAATAATAAAATATAATAATAAGTTTAAATAGCATAACAATATGTTGGCTTCTCCAAGCCAACATAATAATAACTAGAAGCTAAAGTTCGATGACAAACTTTAAATGTTGGCTTGGAGAGCCAAACCGGGCAGCCTTGGGGCAAAAGGGCCAGCCCAGAACACTTAGAACTCTCTAATGGAATTGTTGCTAGCAAAAATGGCAGTACGACAAGAAATGCTTAGTATATTTTAGGCTAAAACAGCTTGCCATAGAGGATTGTGTGTGGATTTTAGGTTAAAACGGCTTGCCATATCTCAAGATTCGTGCAGCGCCTGCTTCAAAGCCCCGACGCGTTGCTGTGCGGTTGAGGTGAAAAGCAGAAATAAGCAAGCATTTAACCTTTTTATTATATGACTGTACTGTTATTGTGTTGAATCGCTGGAGTGTTTGTATTAAAATACCTTTAAAAGACGTGCAAATTTGATGTCTTTGTTAACAGACACATAAATGCAGCCGTGCATCTCATGTTAGTTAGTTAAGCCTATGAAAAACGTCATTTGCACCCAATGTAGGTCTTTAAAATATTCTTCTATATTTATTGTGTGCAATCGCTGGAGTGTTTTTATTTAAATGCCTTTAAAAGACGTGCAAATGATGTATTTGTTGACAGACTGATAATAAAGCCATACATCTGATGTTCGTTAGAGAAACGTTTGAAATAGCTCATTTACACCCAATGTAGCTCTTTAAAATATTCTATATTTATTGTGTTTAATCGCTGGAGTGTTTGTAATTAAATACCTTTAAAAGACGTGCACATGATGTCTTTGATGATGCAGACGAAGAACTGAGCAGTGCATCCAATGTTAGTTAGTTAAATCTATGAAACAGCTCATTTGCACTCAATGCAGCTCTTTAAAATATTCTTCTATATTTATTGTGTGCAATCGCTGGAATTTTTTTATTTGATTACCTTTAAAAGACGTGCAAATGAATCATTTGTTGACACAGACGGATATGCAGCCGTACATCTCATGTTCGTTATTAAAAACCTTTGAAACAGGTCATTTGCATTCAATGCGGCTCTTTAAAATATTCTTCTATATTTATTGTGTACAATCGCTGGAGTGTTTTTATTTAAATGCTTTTAAAAGACGTTCAGTCATGTATAATTCTTAGTCGGGTAAGTTAGCTCCGAACCGTGAAGCTCGTCTAACACATTTGCTGAAGACAGTGCTTCAACTTTGAAATAAAACAGATCACAAACTGATTTAGCTGTTGATGTGTTGTAATGGGTATTTAGAGTTAAATCGCTGTAATAATTAAGTTTTTAAGGTGATATTTATTTGTATTTCCACCGATTTCAGAGTGACTGTAAGTAAGAGGTTTGAGTCCCGCCTCTTCAGTCGAGAGGTATTACTGCTAGAGGGCGCATTTTTTCTCAGCCCATGTAATTCATTGGGAAATATGTCATTTTCAAAAATTAATAATAAATCAACTGTACATCTGATCAGTCCAAATAGATATAGCAACTCTTTCGGGAAAAGGGCCCAGGTCTCTGCCAAGTTTGGGCCTTGTGGCTTCAAAGGCCTCGGAGGAGTAGCTGTCAGAAATTTTCTTAGGTCATAAGAATAATAACATATAATAACTAGAAGCTAAAGTTCGATGACAAACTTTAAATGTTGGCTTGGAGAGCCAAACCGGGCAGCCTTGGGGCAAAAGGGCCAGCCCAGAACACTTAGAACTCTCTAATGGAATTGTTGCTAGCAAAAATGGCAGTACGACAAGAAATGCTTAGTATATTTTAGGCTAAAACAGCTTGCCATAGAGGATTGTGTGTGGATTTTAGGTTAAAACGGCTTGCCATATCTCAAGATTCGTGCAGCGCCTGCTTCAAAGCCCCGACGCGTTGCTGTGCGGTTGAGGTGAAAAGCAGAAATAAGCAAGCATTTAACCTTTTTATTATATGACTGTACTGTTATTGTGTTGAATCGCTGGAGTGTTTGTATTAAAATACCTTTAAAAGACGTGCAAATTTGATGTCTTTGTTAACAGACACATAAATGCAGCCGTGCATCTCATGTTAGTTAGTTAAGCCTATGAAAAACGTCATTTGCACCCAATGTAGGTCTTTAAAATATTCTTCTATATTTATTGTGTGCAATCGCTGGAGTGTTTTTATTTAAATGCCTTTAAAAGACGTGCAAATGATGTATTTGTTGACAGACTGATAATAAAGCCATACATCTGATGTTCGTTAGAGAAACGTTTGAAATAGCTCATTTACACCCAATGTAGCTCTTTAAAATATTCTATATTTATTGTGTTTAATCGCTGGAGTGTTTGTAATTAAATACCTTTAAAAGACGTGCACATGATGTCTTTGATGATGCAGACGAAGAACTGAGCAGTGCATCCAATGTTAGTTAGTTAAATCTATGAAACAGCTCATTTGCACTCAATGCAGCTCTTTAAAATATTCTTCTATATTTATTGTGTGCAATCGCTGGAATTTTTTTATTTGATTACCTTTAAAAGACGTGCAAATGAATCATTTGTTGACACAGACGGATATGCAGCCGTACATCTCATGTTCGTTATTAAAAACCTTTGAAACAGGTCATTTGCATTCAATGCGGCTCTTTAAAATATTCTTCTATATTTATTGTGTACAATCGCTGGAGTGTTTTTATTTAAATGCTTTTAAAAGACGTTCAGTCATGTATAATTCTTAGTCGGGTAAGTTAGCTCCGAACCGTGAAGCTCGTCTAACACATTTGCTGAAGACAGTGCTTCAACTTTGAAATAAAACAGATCACAAACTGATTTAGCTGTTGATGTGTTGTAATGGGTATTTAGAGTTAAATCGCTGTAATAATTAAGTTTTTAAGGTGATATTTATTTGTATTTCCACCGATTTCAGAGTGACTGTAAGTAAGAGGTTTGAGTCCCGCCTCTTCAGTCGAGAGGTATTACTGCTAGAGGGCGCATTTTTTCTCAGCCCATGTAATTCATTGGGAAATATGTCATTTTCAAAAATTAATAATAAATCAACTGTACATCTGATCAGTCCAAATAGATATAGCAACTCTTTCGGGACAAGGGCCCAGGTCTCTGCCAAGTTTGGGCCTTGTGGCTTCAAAGGCCTCGGAGGAGTAGCTGTCAGAAATTTTCTTAGGTCATAAGAATAATAACATATAATAATAATAATAAGTTTAAATAGCATAACAGTATGTTGGCTCTCCAAGCCAACATAACTAGAAGCTAAAGTTCGATGACAAACTTTAAATGTTGGCTTGGAGAAGCAAACCGGGCAGACTTCGGGCAAAAGGGCCAGCCCAGAACACCATATTGGATTAATATGTGTATTTTAGGTTAAAACGGCTTGCCATACTGGAATAAGTGATGCCTGCTTCAAAGCCGCGTTGCCGTGCGGTTGAGCCGAAAAGCAGAAATAAGCAAGCATTTAAACTTTTTATTATATGACTGAACTATTATTGTGTTGAATCGCCGGAGTGTTTGTATTAAAATACCTTTAAAAGACGTGCAAATGATGTCTTTGTTAACAGACACATAAATGCAGCCGTGCATCTCATGTTAGTTAAGCCTATGAAAAACGTCATTTGCACCCAATGCAGGTCTTTAAAATATTCTTCTATATTTATTGTGTTGAATCGCTGGAGTGTTTTTATTTAAATGCCTTTAAAAGACGTGCAGTCATGTATAATTCTCAGTCGGACATCTCGGAGCTCATGTCTAACACACGGCTGAATGCAGCGCTTTCTGTATGAAAAAAAAATAGTCACAAACAACTGCATTTAGCTGTTGATATTTTCTAATGGGTGGACTGAATTAAATCGCTGCAATATTGTAATTTTAAAGGCGGTCAAATTTGTGCAAATTTTGTCGTTCGTATCCATGTAAACTCGTTGAAAGCAATCTACGCGGTGAAGGAAATGCTTAGGGGTTTCAATAAATTCGCTCAAACAGCTGAATTCAGGTCTTGATGTGTTTCTAATGGGTATTTACTATTAAATGGCTGGAATATTGTAATTTTAAAGGCGTTATTTATATGCATTTTCCACCGAAATCAAGTGAAAGTAAGTCTCAGCTCGGTAACATGTTAGTGAAACCTATTGAATAGCTCATTTGCAGCTAATGTAGTTCTTTAAAATATTCTTGTATATTTATTGTGTTGGATCGCTGGAGTGTTTTTATTTAAATGCTTTTAAAAGACGTGCAGTCATGTATAATTCTCAGTCAGGTTAGCTCCGATCCGTGAAAGCTCGTCTGTATAACACATTTGCTGAAGACAGTGCTTTAACTTTGAAATAAAACAGATCTCAAAAGGCTGATATTTGTTGATGTGTTCTAATGGGTATTTACAAACAAATCGCTGAAATATATTTACTTTAAAGGCGTTCTAATTCGTGCAATTTATGTTGTTTGTGAGCACATGTCGAGAGAGAGAAGCCTAGTGCTGACGGCTTGTATAAGCGCTGAAGGGTGCGAGCTTTTCTCTTACAAGAACTACTCACAAACCACTGAATTTAGCTGTTGATATGTTCTAATGGGTAGTTAAATCGCTGTAATATTGGAATTTTTAAGGCGGTATTTATTTGTATTTCCACCGATTTCAGAGTGACTGTAAGTAAGAGGTTTGAATCCCGCCTCTTCAGTGGAGAGGTATTGCGCCTTTAGATGGCGCATTTTTTCTCAGCCCATTGAAATCCCATAGAAATTTTGCATGTAAAAAAATTAATATTAAATCAACTGTAAGTCTGATCATTCCAAAAAGATATAGCAACACTTTGGTGACCAGGGCCCAGGGCTCCGCCGAGTTTGGGGCTTGTAGCCTTAAAGCTCTAGGAGGAGTAGCGTATAGAATTTTAGTCTCAGAAGAATTTTAATAATAATAATAATAATAATAAGTTTAAATAGCATAACAATATGTTGGCTTCTCCAAGCCAACATAATAATAAGTTTAAATAGCATAACAATATGTTGGCTCTCCAAGCCAACATAATAAGTTTAAATAGCATAACAATATGTTGGCTCTCCAAGCCAACATAATAATAATAATAATAATAATGTTTTTTGAGCAGCAAATCAGAATATTGTATTGATTTCTGAGGGATCATGTGACTGGAGTAATGATGCTAAAAATTCAGCATTGAAATCACAAAAATAAATTACTTTTTAAAATGTAATCAAATAGAAAACAGTTATTTTAAATAGTAAAAATATTTCAAATTTTTCAGTTTTTTACTGTACTTTGGATCAAATAAATGCAGGCTTGGGGAGCAGAAGAGACTTCTTTAAAACATTAAATATCCTTTGACTGGTAGTGTATGTAAATGTTTTTTCCTCCATGGGTTACTTTCAACCCACTCCCAACTGTAATGTGGAGATTTGGTCTCATATATTACAGTCATGCAAACCAACAAACAGTCTTCAAATGATAATACTTTTAAATTTAACATATTTTTGCTCTTTGTTTGAATATCTTCTAAAAAAAATGCAAGGCTTTGGAGTCAAAAAGCTGTGAACCACTGCAAAAACTTATATTTAATATGTTATTCAGTGCATGTCTACTGAGTTCATAGTGATAAAATTCATACCGAGATAAAGATTATGCAGATTATGCTTGATTCCCCCGTCAAAGTTTCCTCCAAGGGCAAATTGTTCTTGCTAAATACGAGCTTTGGAAACGTATGCACAATTAATCAATGGCATCAGTATTTCTCATTAATACACATTGCAGGTTGAATTATCCCAGGCAAGTTATACTAAAGCTGATTTGTTTAATCCCAAACCCATTTTAATTACAGCAATCACATAACAATCAGGATGATCAATCGGGATGTGTGCTGTGCAATTTATAGAAGCAGTTTGACATCTCCAGACCAATGCCTTACGCAATATACAGCAGGAAAGTGATTGGTAATGAAATTGATTAAATTAATCAGTGTTTCACAATAGAAATGATATCACATATCTGTTTCTTCATATTATAGCCAGACAGTTGAACAGGAGTCAGGTTACTGATTCAGAATCAACCACACCATTTGCATTACCAGTTTAACCTCAGGCTTAAACCAATCTATTACCACTGTAATGCTCTTTGCAGTCGGTCAGTATCCTGGTTTCATATCAAATCAGCCTGACAGTAGGTGGCAGTAGTGTGATGGTAGTAGCCTTTGTGCCCCCTGTCTCCTTTCCTCCCTCTCCATTGAAGCACAGAGCGGCTGCAGGCAGCGTACCAGAGCCCAGCGGAGGATGTGGCAGTGCTCCCTTCGCAGTCTCTGAGAGATGATGATGTATTGTTAGAGCTGGCGAGTGCTCCAAATTGCCCGGCCCTTTATATTGTGTTCCTGCTCTCCAAGCTCCATTAGCCCCAGTAAATGAATATTTTACAATGCGTGCAAAGAGACAGCAATTAAAGCGTGTAACTCCAGAGGGGCAAGAGGACGGGCCGCTCTAACCGAGCACCAGCCTCTCGTTGTGTTATGTATTTATGACAAGTACCTGAGCCATGCTGACTGGAAGTTGTAGAGTGACACCATAGGAATTGTGTGATTGCCAGCTGTTTGTGACGTCAGAACGCCTCCTGAGAAGACTTTAGGAAGCAAGCAGTATAGTAAGCTTTAACATTTATATCTACTTTCAGAAAATTTTTTACTTTCAGAAAATTTTCCCCTTGATATATGCTAAAAAATGGGTGTAGAAACAATTTTCACTTAGAAATACTTGCAAGGAATTAGCAAGTAACACATTAAATTTAACATGGAATTTTTTTTTCATTATATCTTTTTAATATTTAAAACTTTTAAGGCATGTTACATAATCAAATATGTGACTCTGGACCAAAAAAACAGTCATAAGGGTCAATTAAAAAAAAAAAAATCTCAATATTGAGGAAATTGCCTTTCAAGTTGTCCAAATGAAGTTCTTATTGGTTTTGTGGTCCAGGGTCACATATGTTTCCAGTTTCTGACAGAATTATGCATGGCATGTAATATTTAATATATTTAAACATCACTGCTATTCAAAATGTTTGGGGTCATTAAGAATTCTTTTAAAAAATAGATTCTTTTTTCAGCAAGGATGCATTACTTCAATCAAAAGTGACAGTAAAAGCATTTCTAATATTATAAAAGATTTTTTTTTTAATAAATGCTGTACTTTAGACTTTTTTATTCATCAAAGAATCTACAAAAATAATACTAAGCATCAAATTGTTTTCAACATTGATAATAATCAGAAATGTTTCTTGAGCAGCAAATCGGCATATTAGAATCATTTCTAAAGTAATAATGCTGAAAATAATGCAGTGTTGCCATCACAGGAATAAATTACATTTAAAATATTACAATACAAAACTATTTTAATAATATTGTAGTAATATTTTACAGTATTACTGTTTTACTCTGTTTTGATCAAATAAATACAGCCTTGTAGGGTTGCCAGGTCTATGTAACAAAACGATCCCAATGGCCATATCCGAAATGTGACCCTGGACCACAAAATCCACAAAAAAAGTCTTAAGTAGCACAGGTATTTTTGTAGCAATAGCCAAAAATACATTGTATACTTCAAAACGATTTTTCTTTTATGCCAAAAATCATTAGGATATTAAGTAAAGATCCTGTTCCATGAAGATATTTTGTAAATTTCCTACTGTAAATATATCAAAACGTAATTTTTGATTAGGAAAATTTATCGCTAACAGCTTCATTTAGACGACTTTAAAGGCGATTTTCTCATTTTTGCACTCTCGGATTCCAGATTCGCAAAAAGTAGTATCTCGGCCAAATATTGGTCTATTCTAACAAACCACACATCAGTAGAAAGCTTAAAAAGCTAAAAACCTAAAGTACATTTTTTACAGTCACTGCTGAAAAGCAATATGTCATAGTAATCATAAACATTACCAGTAAACCTCCTTCACAAATCTACCACAGTTTAATCATTGGTAGAATATAAAACATTTCAGTACAAGCATTTAAGTCAAATATACTTCATGCAATATGTCATCAACCCATGGCAACAGTTTAAAAGTAGCCAAATTCCGTGGGAAAATCACAGACGTGGCAACCCTGCAGCCCATTGAAACATCTTACTGACCCAAAGCATATGAACAGTGGTAATGTAATAAAATGTATTAAATAATGTCATAATGAAAAGATGCATTAATAATCCATGCCTAATACAACCAGGGATGTTTTTTTTTATTTTATTTTGTTTTTTAGCAATTTAAAAATATATATAAATTTTTCTTTATAAAAAAGTTGCATTTTTACATTCAGCCCTGCATTTCTCCATCTTTCCATCAGACACTAAATCAAACGCTCAGTTACGACAGACCTGAAACCCAGTTCACAGGGATTGTCTATTTGACAAAAGACTACCCAGGGAGATGTTTGTGGAGCAGCGGTATGTGTTTGCCAGGGCTAAGCTGCACTTCACACCTGTGGTCCTGACTCCTCAAGCTCACCTACAAAGAGTAGAGGGAAGCAAAACCCCATCTCCGATTCCGCCACTGGGGAGAGAGTCTAATTCTCTGGCAGAATCTGGCGTCCTGCTGGAGGTAACTGAGAAATTGTGCTGCCAAGCTTGCTCGACCATTCTCAGGGTTCAGGAACAGAGCTGTTTTTCTGTTTCTGCTCTAGCTGAGAATAGCTGTGGACATATTACTTCAGGAAATAAAAACATAAGGGTTTGGTTTCATTTAAAATTTTTGCACATGCTGATTTAAAGTTTCACTTACAGCTCAGGTTTTCACTTTAGCTATTTAGCTTTGGTCATTCTCTGATCCTCTGATCTGAAGCGTCCTAAACACAAATTGATTTAATCCTCTTAGCTGGTATCCTGTGCAGTAATCTTAATGTCTTTTTTTACTCTGGTACTTTTAATTAAACTGAGATTTGAGCGAAGAAGGATGCTTTTCTTACGTTTTACCAATTGAAGTGCTGAAGTGAATGCACTCCCAAAAGCCTTCCATCATTTGGATGGCCGCAATGAATGATTTACGTCAATGTATTTAAGGATATTTAAAGCGCATCAGCCGGTCTTTTTCATATTCGAGGTGGCCGAGCGCTTGCCCTCTTTCACCCGCACTGTAATGGCGCCAAGAAATGGTTAATGATTCTCTCAATCAGGAAGTTAATTTTTGGCTTGTCGCTGCATTTGCTTTTCTGTCCCTCTTCTCATCGCATTCTGACCGCCCATTAACAAAGTGAAAACAACAACAAAAACACAAACAGAGAAGGGGGAGGATGCACGGGAAACAACGGAGAACGGGCACCCTTACATTTTAATTAGTTTTAAACGTAATTGCTTGAAATGATTAGTTGAATTCAGTCTTCCTGTTACTTAAAATTAAAAATATAATCGCTGTGGACAGTAATTGGCTTGCCCCGGATTGTTGGTTATTGTATCCCAGTGTCACCCCATGCATCATTACCCGACTTTGGCAGCGATGCAGCTTCTGAACTATAGCGACCATACAAAAACAAAAACACACACACATGCAGTGCTCTGTTTGCCTGTGCCAGAGCATAATCAGAGTTTGGTTGAAAGCCTGCTCGAAAGGATCTAAGTTGTTTTCCGTTTGCCCCTTTCAACCTTGCTCTTCTCCAGTGGGCGAATGAAGAGCCCCGCGGCTCGGCTGACCCTCGACCCCCACTAATCGATAGCCACAGCCTGCGCTGTGTAGATTCCTCAAGGAGAAGAATAACTCTATACTGTAAGTATCCTTCCAGGCTGGAAGGGACTGTCAAAATAACCCCTAAAGTGAGCTTTAGGGGGGCTGCATTAGACCTCTGGGTTAAAAAGAATTTTTTTTTTTAGTGAAGCTGTGATGTTACAGTACGAACTGTCATATTTTAGGATGCGAAGTGCAGATCGCGTTAGTGTTTTTGGCTGGAGGAAGGATGCAACCTTTGCCCTTCTAACCATCCACTCTGTCTAGCCTTGTCATTGAGTAGACACATCTGTCCTAACTGATATATATTTTGTCTTTTTTGCACCATTGTACGTATTAGTATCTGTGGTCTGCCTCCCCTGGTAAATTGTCCAAAAGCAAGGCTAGTCCATCAGCAAATTGCCCGTGAACTTCCATCAACTGTCGTTTTGTTTACTTTCTTTTAGTCTGCCTTTTGTAGCTCCAATCATAATGTCAGTTTCACTTGTGATTTAATTAAACATAATTGTCCAAATATAAGCATTGACTGTCGTCAATCTCATCACCCTGCATTTTGATTGGCAGTTTCACCCGGACAAGCAGAGGCCGGACATATCAGAAGGTGAAGCGGAGCAGCACCTGCAGAGATTCATTGACGTCGATCAGGCTTGGAAGATCTTGAGTAATGAGGAGAGCAGGAAGGAGTACAACTTCCAGCTGCGGGGTACGTTCCCACCTGTCTGTCCTCTCTCTGGCCCTAAAGTATTGAAACCATACAAGAGTTTGGGAATTTGAAGGAATTAGTTGTTTCGATGGGCTGTGTTTCATAAATGCTTAGTAAATGCTTTGCTAAGCATTCACACTTATGGTTTTCACCTGTCGAATAATAAAACGGGCGGCAAGATATTTTTGATGAAATCCGATAGCTTTCTGACCCTGCATAGACAGCAACGCAACTGGCACTTTCAAGGCCCAAAACGGTAGTAAAGACATCATTAAAATTGTCCGTGTGGGTTTATCCGTAATGTTATGAATCTACGAGAATACATTTTGTGTGCAAGAGAACAAAAATAATGACTTTATTTAACAATTTCTTCACGAGAGTACCACGATTTATCATAACCCTAACGCATACGTGTGCATTCCTCATTGAAGACTGACACGGAAGAAAAGAAATAGTTGAATAAAGTTGTTATTTTTGTTTTCTTTACGTACAAAAAATATTCTTAAAGCTTCATAAAATTAAAGGGTTAGTTCACCCAAAAATGAAAATTGAGCCCATTATTTATTTACCATCAAGCCTTCCTGAGCATATATGACTTCCTTTTTTCAGACGAATCCAATCCGAGTTATATTAAAAATTGTCCTGGCTCTTCAAGCTTTATCATGGTAATAGGCGAGTGCTTCTCCTCAACAGTACTTCTGAGCGGCTCATGCGCATCGCTGATATCCTACGTCATCCTCCCAGAGCTGCTTCCGTGTACAACAGTGAGCACAAACTAGATTAAAGTGATTGTTATGTTTTAAATGTGAATATTTTTCTAACAAAAACACATTGATTTGCTACAGGAGGCCTTTATTCATGCCATGGAGCCGTGTGAGGCACTTTTTGTTACGGATGTACTTTATTGGACTTCTTTTTACCTGTTGAAGAGAAACATCCGCCTATTACCGTGATAAAGCTTGAAAGAGCCAGGACATTTTTTAAATATAACTCCGATTGGATTCTTTTGAAAGAAGGAAGTCATATACACCTAGAGTGGCTTGAGGGTGGGTAAATAATAGGCTAATTTTTATTTTTGGGTAAACTAACCCTTTGAGGTTGAACCACTGATTTCACATGGACTAGTTTAATGATGTCCTTTCTACCTTTCTCGGTCTTGAACGTGTCAGTTGCGTTGCTGTCTATGCAGGGTCAGAAAGCTCTTGGATTTCATAAAAAATATCTTGATGAACAAAAGACAAACATTTAGAATTTAATTGCTAAGTAATCACACATTAATGGAAAAAAAAATCATTCATTTCAGTTGATAAAGATGTTTTAAGAACGTAAACTAGATTTGTCACTAGCCCTTTGGGGCAGACAACTAAAATTGTCTGAAATGTTTAAAATACCACAGCAAGCAATGAAAACAGAGCTGTTGTCTTTGGTCTGGACAGATGCTTCCTTACAGAGGAGCAAAGCGAGAATTGTGGGTAGTAGAGGAGGAGGGAAATGAAGAGAGAGAGTGCGAGAGAATGTAGGTCAGGTCTGTCACACATGGCCAATTCTTACATGAAGTGATAGTCTGCTTCTCTCCTCTCTCGCCTAAGGAAAAAGCTCCCCCTAGCCCTCCATTAGAACCTTCAATAAGTGTACATCCAGGGTCCTGTGCGCCATTAACTGGGAAGCTGTGGCATCGCCTTTGGGGGGGAACACTTTGCGCAGCTACTTGCTAACAGAGATCGCCACAGCCACAGAATTGACATTTAGAGAGCGTCCACAGAAAAGCCAGGCCTCGTCAAGGCTGCGCATGCAGGAGTGATGGAGTTGACCTCCTCAATTAGATGCAGTGACTTTATTTCCCACATCAGACATGGTTTGTTTTGAATTCATATGCAAGTATTAAAGGTTTGCCTTTTATTGTAGAAATACAGTCGAGGTCAAAAGTTTACATCTCCCTTTTAGAATCTGCTAAATGTTATTTATTTTACCAAAATAAGAGGGATTATACAAAATGCATGTTATTGTTTATTTAGTACTGAACTGAATAAGATATTTCACATAAAAGATGTTTACATATAGTCCACAAGAGAAATAGCTCACTTGATGCTTCAGAAGGAAAAACCATGCATTAAGAGCCGGGGGTGAAAACTTTTTGAATTTGAATATCAGGGTAAATTTAACTTATTTTGTCTTCTGGGAAACATGGAACTATCTTCTGTAGCCTCTGAAGGGCAGTACTTAATGATAAAAATATGATATTTAGGCAAAATAAGAAAAATGTACACATCTTTATTCTGTTCAAAAGTTTACACCCCAGTCTCATAAATACTTAAGTCTATATGGTCTGCTTTAATTAAGTTAGGGATTGATTTTGGCTAGCTCAAAGGATACACTAATCCCCATCTGACTTAAGTAGCCTGCCCTGCAGTCATTCACTAGACATCGAAATGTGTGTCAATATTGACCAGACATGGTTTGATGTCAAACACTGTGGCCTCTATTTAAAGGCCAAGTCTGATTGGGTTAATCTTTCGCAGTTACAAAATATATATATATATATATAGTATCTATAAATATTCATGTACCCTTCTTATCAGAAATGTATTCAGTCATGAATATTCATGAGCAGAGTCTTGCTTATGAGACATGAGGAAGAGATAGCATTTTACTTGTGTTTACTGTCATAGAAGAAGTCTTTATATTTCTAATCAGTTTATGCATCTCTGATTTAATGACTGAGCAGAAATGCATCAAGGGATAGCCATGCATTCATTACTGGAGTTTATTCTGAGGTACTCTGCATGGTAAGGCAGTTAATCGAGTTGTTGGGTTGCGTAACTGAAATCTTCCCTTCTGTTTCTTACTATTTCCTTTTGCTTTATTTTATATCCGAATGAGAGACACATCAGACTACTTATTTCAACGACGGAGCTCATTTCTTTGTCTCATCAAGTTCTTTTTTTCTACCTGTAGGGAATGAATGATGGAAATTATTCGCAAGAACTGAAATGGCACCTACTTAGGACATTCCTTTAAACTAATTAAAAGAAAGCCTGATAAAACGCTGCACTCAAACCTGTTAATTGCCAATATCTCAGACAGGCTGCCAGAAAGGGACAAGAACCGTTACGTGGAAGTGTCGCGTCTCAGATTCCTCAATTCATTATGAAGCGACGTGATCTAATTTCATTCTCGGCCTCTTGACAATTAATTGTCGTATTGCACTTTTTCACACACAGTTTTAGTTTCAAATTCACTGATTAGCAGCCTTTAAAGCGGAGCCTTTTGAGATGCCCAGCATTCCCTGCTTGAATATTCAATGAATATTTTAAGACGACTCGTTTGTGTGTCTTCATAGCAGCAGTAGGAGACATGAAGGCTTTGCTAGGACACTCTAAATGACCTCAGATGATTTCATACCTTCCCTTTTTCTAAATCCCTTATAAGTAGAACAGCGGCCCACCAGTCCTCCGTGATTATTGCTTAAATATTTTAACAAGCAAGGATTGCTAACTTTTTACAGATGCTTTGAATCTTCCAGCTGCTCTTTCTTTTCTGCGGGAGCTCAGAGGTTTTGGATGTGACCTGTTTTTTTTTTTGTTTTTTTTTTTGACAAAAACTCAAAGTGGTAATTGAAATGCAGATTTTAGAGTACATTGAAATATAGACCCTAGTCAGGTTAGATGCTATATGTGACCCTGGACCACAAAACCAGCCATATGTAGCATGGACGTGTATTTGTAGCAATAGCCAAAAATACATTGTATGGGTCAAAATGATGATTTTTCTTTATGCCAAAAATCATGTTCTATGAAGATATTTAGTAAATTTCCTACCATAAATATATCAAAACTTAATTTTGATTGGTAATATGCATTAAGAACGTCATTTGGACAATTTTAAAGGCGATATTCTCTATATTCTATATTTATCTGTATATTTTTCCTATACCCTCAGATTCCAGATCTTCAAATACTTATACTCGGCCGTATTTTGTCCTATCCTAACAAATCATACATCAATGGTAAGCTTATTTATTCAGATGGTGTATAAATCTCAATTTTCTCAAAATCTCAAACTGACCCTAATATCTGATTTTGTGGTCCTGGGTCATGTATTGAATTTAACACGGATAAAAACCTGTATAAAGGTTCTAGATCATGAAATTTTCTCTACTCACAACTTTTAAAATTGTTTATTAGAGTTTTTTTATTAGCCATCATGTATTGCATTCCCCTATATTACGCTAAAATGCAGTGCTAAAATGATTTCTTAAAGGGATAGTTCACCCAAAAATAGAAATTACCCTATCATTTACTCACCCTCATGTCATCTTAGGTGTATATGACCTTCTTCTTTCAAGGCAAGGCAAGTTTATTTATATAGCACATTTCATTCACAATGATAATTCAAAATGCTGAGTTTTTTTATTAGCCATCATGTATTGCATTCCCCTATATTACGCTAAAATGCAGTGCTAAAATGATTTCTTAAAGGGATAGTTCACCCAAAAATAGAAATTACCCTATCATTTACTCACCCTCATGTCATCTTAGGTGTATATGACCTTCTTCTTTCAAGGCAAGGCAAGTTTATTTATATAGCACATTTCATTCACAATGATAATTCAAAATGCTGTACATAAGAGGAAAAAAATAATCACAACAATAAAAACAAACAATGTAAGAACATTTAAAATGATTTAAAAATTGATTTAAAATTTATTAAAATACAGTGCAATCAGTTTGGACATAAAATGTGTCTGGATTTAAATGTGGCTAATGTTTTAGCACATCTGATCTCTTCTGGAAGCTGATTCCAACCGCAGATGGCATAATAGCTAAAAGCGGATTCCCCTTGTTTTGTGTGAACCCTTGATATTTCTAACTGACTCGACCCTTGTGATCTGAGTGGTCTGTTAGGTTTATATTCAGTGAGCATATCTGCAATGTATTTAGGTCATAGGCCATTGAGTGCTTTATAAACAAGTAAAAATGCTTTAAAATCAATTGTAAATATAACTGGAAGCCATGTGTAAGGATCTGAGGACTGTGAGAAGGCCAGTGAGAAGAGCATTAAAAGTCCACCCTGCTGGTGATAAAGGCATGAACAAGTTTCTTCCAAGTCATGACTAGAAACAAAACATCTAATTCTTGCAGTGTTTTTAAAATGATAGTATGCTGATTTAGTTACTGCTTTGACATGGCTACTGAAATGGAGGTATGACTCCAGAATCACACCATAATTCTTGACTTGATTTTTAGTTATTTGACCCCTAGCGTCAAGGTACGCGTTCACCTAAAGAACTTCGTCTTTGTTTCTAAACGCAATGACTTCAGTTTTCTTCTTGTTTAACTGAAGAAAGTTTTGGCACATCCAACTGTTAATTTCGTCAATAGGGCTGTAGTCATTTGGCGATAAGGCTAGGTAAATCTGGGTATCATCTGCATGGCTGTGATATGCAGTTTGGTTCTTTCTCATTATTTGACTTAGTCTGAGCAACAGCTGAACAACAGCAGCGCAGGAATTGAGCCTTGTGGGACTCCGCATGTCATGGACGTCCACTTAGACTGCTCTCCAATACTCACATAATAACTTCTCCCTTCTAAGTATGACCTGAACCAGATGAATACAGTCAGAGTTATTAAAATTGTCCTGGCTCTTCCAAGTTTTGTAATGGCTGTCAAGAAGTCAAATAAAGTGCTTCCGCTTACGTCTTGCGGCATCCGCTCTCTCGTAAACACACCTTTTACATATGGATATTTATCTTAAACAAATGCATCGATTCACTTTAGAAGGCCTTTATTAAACCCCCTGGAGCTGCGTGGAGCATTATTTTCATTTTTGGGTGAACTATCCCTGTGGTCCTTGAGGAACTACTGGTTTGTTCATGATAGACAGATAGAATATTGTCTCATTTCTTGCTTCATCCTGGACTCCTGGACTGACTTCATATTGCATTTCTTTCTGCAGCAAATGAACTGAAACAGAGCTGGCCAGTGGACGCTCACATAACCCTCGATGACATGAATTTGGATTGTGGTTAGTGCTCTGTTTTCAATCAGTTATTGATTAAAATTCAGTGTGGGTTATAATTAGAATGCATCTTTTCTGTTTCAGACACTGAGTGTTATACATACAGCTGCCGCTGTGGAGGAGAATTCATCTTAGAGAAGGACGACTTACAAGAAATGGAAACAGTTGTGTGCTGCGATTCCTGTTCGCTCAGCATTGAAGTTAAGAAGGTTACATGACACATTTGGATATGATCAACAAGTTTGTTTTTGGACTATTATTTAGCTCTTTTAAAATGGGACATGTTCTATGGACACATGGTAAATTTCAACAGGAAGTCAACTCCATCTATTTGTTTATTAAATATTTATTAATGAATTCAAAAGACATTTCTTTCTTAATGCTCTTTAAATGGTCTTCACATAGGAACCACACTGTTAAAAACCTTTCCATTATCCATTTCTTTTACTGTGTAAGGGCACAATATTTTCATTCACATGTACCTTACAGCAAGTGCATCATCAAAAAACCAGAACTGGTTTCCAGAATTGGGTCACACTAGACTCTCACCATCTCAGAAAGCCCTTTGGTTGTTTCCTCTGAGCTAGACGTGCTCTTTTACGGACCAGACGCTTACCGAAAGGGAAAAAAAATTCTGTTTGTTCCCCAGCCCCCTCCTTTCACTCCCCTGTGTTTGAGAGGACCAGGCTGCTCAGTAACCTCTTAGCTCTTGTCAACTTTGTTTGCATGTAAATAAATGCACTTTTTTCCCCCTTCGACAATGAAGTCACAAACTGCCTCCACACATCACTGGTCGAAAAAGGCCCTCCAGTTAATGATGAGCTTTTCTTTGCCTTATTGTTCTTCGGTCCACTCAATTTTAGGGGGAACCACAAGGTTGCGGCATTGGAATAGGGTCATGGCTTTATTAAACTTCAAACAGTCATTAGGCTGTTTGCTAAAATCTGTCGTCCCACAGTTGAAACAGCTTGATCGGGGCAAAACCACGCTTTTCATCAATGTCCTAAGGCCTGAACCGAGGCTAGACCTGCCAGTGGACCGGCAATGGACCGAACTGTAATCGACTGTGACATCAATTACGGATAATCTCATCACTTTTGGAGAGTGGGCTTGTCAAAGCTCTAATTAAGTCCTCGGTTCCCCCTATATGTGCAGACAGAATCAACAACACATTATAGTGCAATGATAGACATCATCATTCTATTTTTGAGGGGAGCTAACTTTTAACCTAGTGTGCACTTGTGGGTCTGGCCAGACACTAAGGCTGCTGTGTTAGTTTGAATGATTGTTCCTTTTTGTCTGTGCATAATATGACTGTAGATAATGAAGAACGAGGCTTAATAATTAATAATAATTTGCATGGTCATGATATGTTTTATTTAATGTTTTTTGTCATTTCAGTAAAGTGAATTATCTCAGTGTTTCATTTTTTTGTGTATAGATAGTTTTGGCATAATTTTGGCAGAATATTTCAAATATTATTTAATATTTGAAATTAATATAATTTAATATTATTTAAAAATAATTGCCAGTACCCCACCAGGACAGGACAGAAATTTATTGATGTGACTTTGTGGGGTGGGGGTGGTGACATCATAACTAACTGGTGGAACCTTGACTCTCCCTTTTTTTGGTGACTGTTCTGTGTGAACGGTAACCTGAAACCTTTGTCAAAGTCAGCAAGACTTTCACTGATCCTAGTTCTTGTTCACAGGTACTTTTGAAAAGAGTTTCCTTTAATTTAAAGCCTTGACTACAAGGAGCAGGAAGTGAGGGGCTCTTTTTGGAATTAACTTTAATCACCTTTTGTTGTCCTCATGGTTTCTCATTTAATGTAGACATAATATCAGTTGTACAGAAAAGGAAACATCCCACCATCATTTTGGGTTCCCTGTTTTGGACAAGGTTGAGTTTATGCATTTTAGATCAAAAGTCCCCAGCAAAACTTTTCAGAGGGACCAACAAAGTTACCTTTTGAGAACATAAAAGATGAAAGTACCTCAGTCTCTTAACTTTTTAAATGTTAGCCTATTTAATAGTACGTTTGTATTATTGTAAATCTGCATTTGTTATACTCTTTTACAGGCTTTGTGCATAATTTTATGTTCCCATTGGTATGATACTTGATAAGTAAATCTGCTCCAAAACATGCTATTGATTAATGCCAGGGGTGTCCAAACTCGGTCCTGGAGGGCCGCTGTCCTGCAGAGTATAGCTTCACCTGAACCAGCTAATCAAACTCTTATTAGGCATACTACAAACTTCTGGCAGGTGTGTTGAGGCAAGTTGGAGCTAAACTCTGCAGAACACTGGCCATCCCTGAGTTTGGGCACCCCGATTGTGTCTAGACCGGGGGTGTCCAAACTCAGTCTGTCCTGCAGAGTTTGGCTCCAAATTGCCTCACCACCCAGCCTGGAAGTTTCTATTGTGCCTAGTAAGACCTTGAATAGCAGGTTCAGGTGTGTTTATTTGGGGTCGGAGCAAAGCTCTGCAGGATGATGGACCTCCAGGAGCAGGATTGAACACCCCTAATTTTGAATCTTCAGAAAGTCAAACTTAAACTAGAGTAGGAGAAATTAGATTTGTTTAAAACTGACACACTTCACCTTAAAGGTTGTAACAGTTTGCCTCTATTTTTGGTGGATGAGCTCTGCTAAAGATGTATGCAGGAAGCTGACGGCTCTGTGCTTGTGTTGTGGTTGTCTGGTTTGTTTATGACTGGGAGTCTTTCAGAGAGCCAGAGGTTTACTGCCTATCCCATCATCCTATCCATTCAATTGGCAATAATGCTAACAGCCCTCATGCAATGCTAGACCTCTGTGTGTGTGTGTGTGTGTGTGTGTGTGTGTGTGTGTGTGTGTGTGTGTGTGTGTGTGTGTGTGTGTGTGAGAGAGGAAGGAAGAGAACAGACCAAGTGGGATACAGTTCTATTAAGTCAAAATGTAAGCTCTCAAAATACCTACATTATAGGTAAGTTTTTAAAAGACTTTAACAAGATTAATTTGTGTTTTGCTGTAATGTGTAGACCTAGGCTTGAAATATGAATTGGTGTGTTTATCATGACTTTTCTTTTAAAGGCTATTTACACATTTGTTGTGAAAGCAGTTGCCAAGGGGAGTCACAATGCCACAGCGTCCCCGATGAGCTCATAGACTGAGCAAGTGACAGCACTGGTGCACCCATGAAGCCACAGGGCCCTCAGGTGCCCCCACCCCACCGTCACAAGCCCGGACATGTCAGGACCTGGTTTTAAAAATAACTCCTGCTTGTTAATCAAGCAAACCCGCCCCCAACCACTACGCCAAAAAAACACGCATCGTCCTCCCTTGCCGATAATTATGTCAACCTGCTCGTCACACATCTTCACTTGTCTGTTTTTTAATGTTAGCATGTCACACAGGTTGGCAGACAGATGAGTTTCGTGTTTAGCCAGATAGACTTTGAAAAGGCACAGCAGCAATACTCAAAGGAGGCGGACTTGCTAATAAACGGCTGCAAGTTAAATTTGAAACTCAACAAGGAACTGCTTGGCCACGCGCAGCTTGCTTGGAGATGCAACTCCATTGTTTGCCAATCTCTTAATTGGTTATTGGCCTTATAGCTCCATTGAGGGAAACCCGCTAATTTGGACTGAGAGGCAGTGGGTGGTAATTGCAGACACTGTATCCGTAGATGTGTCATTTTGAGGTGTCCACCACACCTGAGCTGCCCGTTTTGTTCCTGCCCTTCTCTTCTAGGAAGTGAGCATTGGTGTACAACTTCCAGGTCTTAAAAAACCATCATGTGGTATCGATTCCAAGTAAAATGGGAATGCCTGCATATTTTAGGCCGTGGTTGGGATAATGAGCTCGGCCCTTTATTCCCATCGCCCGCCGTTCCTGGTGATGGAATTAGCTTGAAGCAAGCAGAGCGGAAATCACTCTCGGCTTTATGAATCACATCCCAGAGGTGGGAACGGATTAGTCTTCTCCCTCTCTCCCTCGGTCTGTGTGTCTGTCTCTCTCTCACTGCCTCTCTTCTCTCTTCAGCACCAGGTGGCTTTTTTCCAGGCACAAAGGTGTTTCACTTAATCCCATTACACTAGTGCTAAATCTCCCCAACATCAAAATTACCCCCACCACTTCTAGCCTTCATATCTCTTTGCTTCTCCCACCCTCAGTTCGCTTTCTGTCCACTCCCTTTCCGAGTGATTGAAAAGGTGGCTTCACCTGAAACGAGGGGAAGATCCACAGGCAGCTGCTGTTTTAGCAGTCGTTGTTACCGTTGCTGACTCACAGCGATTGCCAATCCTGATCCAATTTCGCCATGCTGGTGGCCCCTTATTCCCTTGTCCAATAATGTGTCTGCTGGAAAAAATCCCACTGCTCCAAATCAAGTCTAATCCTAGCTGGAGACCTCATGTCAATCTTGTTCTCCAAAAGGGAAAAAAAACAAGACAAACCCATACATCTGGTCCTGCCCCAGATCTCTCTTTCTCTCCTTTTCTTTGGCCTCTAGGGATGGCTTTTAAGTCCCCCATCTTCTCCAAAGAATAGAGAAGGGATCACGCAACATGACCTACCAGAACCTTGATATCACAATATTGCCACCCTTGGGCATTGGGACATAGGTGCGGATTAAGACTTTGCATAATAAGATTACACGCTGACTGAATGATATCAAGGGACGATCCATATGTGGCAAGCTGGCTCTCTGTCGCCGGCTCATTGGCGGGTGGTACAGCTTGTGGAGAGAGGTGCCTGGGAGAGCCGCTGGGAATCAAATGGGATTCAGATTGTAAATGAGTTGGCCATTTGCAGTCATAGCTATCAGCGACCGGATCTCTCCTAGTTCCACATTTAAATGTTAGAGGTTAGATCAGCTGTCCTTTGTGTGATTACCACGATGACCCGCAATGATGCCAAAGTCTTCTGGGACTTTCTACACTGATCTGTATCTTCTGATCGCAGATGTTCGACAAAGACCACTTGCTGGGCAATGTCTTCCCTTTCTCAGTGAGTAGGCAAAGCAAGTGAGATGTTCTCATTTGACGACTTGCTTATGTCTGTCAAATGCAGACTTCTTACTCTAGATTCTTACTCGAGTTTCCTTTTGTCCACAGAATACCTCGCATGCCATAGTTCAACAGTGACGGCCCCTGCTGAGAGACCCCTCTATCCCAAGAGCTGCTTTTCTCTCAAGAATCTCACCATTCATTGCTCCCCATTCCCGCATCTTCAAAGCAGCATTCTGAGAAAATCCCTCACATAAAAAGATACCTCTCCTCATGAGCTGATGATCCAGGGGTGTCGAGCAGTAGTTCCTGTCCCACTGTGTGCTGTGGGAAATGGACGTGTTTGTCGGCTGGATGGGATCAATAAGCACAAGGCCACAGCATCGACCCGCTGCACTCCTAAATGACTCCATGAGTCCTTGTCTGCTGTGCTGGGCAGTCAGGCACTGTGGGGAACTTGGGGAAACTGGAAATACTTCAAGCCAGGGGGTCCCAAACAGAGAAACATGCCTGCTAGTATTAAACAATACTTTCCACACAGTGTAGCAAATACAGACCACACTTAAAAATGACGCCATTGTGCATTGTCAAAATGCTGGACAAAAAGCTAACTATAGAATGATGTTAACTAAATGCCAACAGAAGTTCAGGGTAGGTAAATAGGCTAAATCTACAAAAGCGTCTAGTGTCCAGAGTTACTTTCATATTGGTTGGCTATAATTTAAGCATATTAATTAGCATAATCCTAAATTCAAAAATGGTGCATCCCTAGGTCGTTGTTTAGCTGTAAGCATCTTTCCACAATTGGACCAATCTGCTCCTGCTGCTGATTTTTTGCAATTTTTGTACCAATCTGCCCCCAATAAGTGAAAAGTTCTGTATATTACTGCATTGCAGTCATTTTGCATTCATTATTCCTCCCTCAAAACAGAGCCTTCATAGAGAGACCTATTCCTCAGCCTGCTTAATGAAAACATATTCGCTATCAGTGTTAATAACAGCACCCCCAGTCATGATTGTAGCGTACGATCACAGAATATCTGACACCTGCCTGTCCAGTATCAAAGCTGCCTACCGCTTATGCAAATGCAACAAGATAGTTCTGTAGATCAATCTGTGAGGCCCCACCAGTCAGACTTCCCAGGAGGTTTGTGTCACTGATAGCAATCACTGCCACACAAGCATACGACATTACAGACTCAAATTAGCAAAGCGCGGGAGAGAGAAAGGGGATTAGAGAGATCCGCAGTCCCACCGGCCCAACTTACAAATTAGATATGATAATCAAACAACACGATCACAATTGGATTTGATGACAGGGGTTTAGCAAAATTTAACTTGTTACCCATGGTTGCACGCTTTAATTTAGATTTTTTATTGATGGTGGTGATTATGGCTTCTTTGTTTGTCGTCTTTTTGTATTATGAAATGTAAGTTGAAAGCGTGTCTTCTGGCTGCTTGACTTTAGAAGCGTCAGTGCTTTTTTTTATTACTGTATCCATATTTTTACCCTTAGATTCTCAGTGATTATGCATATTAACATTTTTTGTTAAATGTTGTTGCAAAAAGTGTCTGTTACAGCAGTTTTTTTCTCACTCCAAAGGCCTGTTAGATGACCCCATTGAAGAACTACTTGGGCTTTCCAATTGCATAAAAAACAGCTGGCATTCAAATTGGATTCCCGATCTAATTTCCTCTGAGGTAACTCTCATGTCTGTCCCATCTGTCAACAGGTGAGAACCAGAGCAAAAGCCGAATGCTCTGGTGGCTGCCTGCACAAACAGCCTAATTCAATAAGGTGATGTCAGTGTCAGCCAATGCTTATCTACTGAATTCACACAAGGTGTCTGGGAGTTTGAACAGTGCTGGTCGGAGCAAGGTGGAAAGCTGACACCTGCCTTCCCAATCCCTTAAGACAACAGTAAGTACCTCACCTGCTGTAGACATGACCTGACAAAGATTTAATCACGTCATGTTGAGGAAATTGTAAGTAAATAACCTGATTTTATTACAGGATAATTTCTATTTATAGCTATAATATCAATCAGTCAAGCTTTCCATGTGCTGATTCATGAGGTGTAAAACCAACAGATTGCAGCACTTATGACTCGCAGCTTCTCAGCTCTTTATTGTCAAAGCAGTCAGGAGTTTATTCCAAGGTAAAAAGCAATGAGAGAGAGTAGAGTGAAAGCCTCTCGTCAAAAGAAAAGGCCCGAAACACAATTGTTTTGATGACTGATCTGTGGCCCAGACTGTCATCATTACCCCCCATGAGAGGGACTCCCACCCCCTAAAACAATCCACTCTGGGCTAATGGCTCCTACGCATTTCATTTGTAAGACACTATAGAAAGTCTGCTACAATAGGCTCCATCTTGAGAGGGCCCATCTGGGTGCCTCTTAGATTCTTTGAACAGCACAGAGGGTCGCTGACCTAGAAAGCCATCAATAAAAGACAATCCTTGGGAGGACAAATTGAAGAACGGTGGAATCTCTTGTCTTTGCCTTACTCAGCTTGGAGTTTTTGGGTGAGGCTGATGATATTTGGCCACTGTACTGTTCGTTACTCAACTACGCTGTCGTTATTTGGCTGTCAGGGTGACCCCCTGTTTCTGAGGTGAATTTTACGTTGGCAGGAGATTTGGAACAGTCTGTCACCTAAAATATCCTGACATGAAAATTGAAGTGTTTTAATAAGTGCTTTAACCCCATTTCCAAATGGGTCAAAATTAGACTGGTCAAAGAATGCCCCCTTGGCACTGGCTCTGCTTTAAGTTGCCACATTCTGTAAAGTGTGCAGTGGCAGACACTCATGAAAACGTGCAATCGCTTTTGTATGCACGCCTTTTTTTATTTTTATATATACAGTAACTTGTTTGGGAGGGGGCAAAGCTAATGAATGCCTCACCTTGTAAAGGTGCCACATTGTGTAAAGCATGCAATCTGCAATTGTGTACAGTCGCTAACGCTCATGAAAATGTGCAATCGCTTTTGCATACACGCATTTTTTTTTTCCGCATAGTAACTCGTTTGGGAGGGGGCAAGGCCTATAAATGCCTCCTTGGCGCCAGCCCTGCTTTACGTTGCTACATTCTGTAAAGTTCCTCTTGGCGTCGACCCTGCTTTATGCTGTCACATTCTGTAAAGCATGTGATCTGCAGTTGTGTACAGTCGGTAATGCTCCCAAAAACGTGCAAATGTTTTTGAATACGCATTTTTTTTTTCCACACAGTAACTCGTTTGGGAGAGGGCAAGCCCCACAAATGCCCCACCTTGGCACCGACCCTACTTTACGTTGACACATTCTGTAAAGCATGCAATCTGCAATTGTGTGCAGTCACTGATGCTCATGAAAATGTGCAACTGCTTTCATATGCACACTGTTTTTTTTTCCCCATAGATTAACTTGTTTAGAGGTGGCAAGGCCTACGAATGCCTCCCATTGGCGCCGGCCCTGCTTTAAATTGCCACATTCTGTAAAGCATGCAATCTGCAATCGTGTGCAGTCACTGACGCTCATGAAAACATGCAAACTCTGTTGTATGCATGCTGTTTTTTTTGTACACAGTAACTTTTTTGGGGGGTGGGCAAGGCCAATGAATAACTCCCCTTGGTGCCGCCCAGTTTCAAGTTGCCACATTCTGTAAAGAATGCCCCCCCCCCCCCCCCCCCCGGCACAGGCCCTGCTTTAAGTTGCTACATTCATACTTTTCTATCAACCACTATACCACTACACATACTCTAAATTTAATTATGAAGTCTTATATGCTTATTTAGGTATGTTTTATGGCATGCTGCTGTTGATATTTATTAGCTGTTTCAATGATCTAATCAGGCTTTGATTTGCTGGACCACATTATTGACCTCAGAAAAATACCCAGCAGCATCGTACCGCCAGTCCACCACTAAATAACAGGTTTTAACCACCGCCTGTAAATGACCAAATGAATGCGATGAAACGACACGATAAACCACACATCTGAGCCCATTGACAGTCTTTCAATCATACGCACAATATACATTGTAATTTAAGCTATTGGCCCGTGGGAGGGAGCTAATTGTTCACTTTTTTGGTCAATAATCAGAAAAGGTCAGTGGTGGAGCTGTCACTGCCTTTCACAATGCCAGCCAGGCAACAGATGTTAATTCGAACCATTACTGTCCTATCGCTCGGCGAGATGAGTTCATGACAAACAGCAGAGCTCTCTCCCATGCCGAGAGAGAGACAATCCAACAGACTATAATTACCTTCAGTGCCATGAGACTGATGGAGACAAGCCCTGCAGAAAAGGACCCATCACCTACCTTAGATATAATATTTTACTACCTAGTAATTTATCCATCATTCCTGAAAGCACTTGGGTCCTATTGTTGTCAGAGCAGGGGAATGAAGGCACCGGCGAGGACTTCAATCTCTGAAATTACACCGTTTTGGAGACAAAGGCGGGATGGAGGGAGAAACAGGGAAGCCATGCTTTTGGGTGGCACTTTTATCATTGAGTGGCAGATAGTTGAACAATCAGCAAGTCTGGGGGCAAAGTGATGTTGAGGCAGACAGTGCCTTTTGTTTTTAGGCTGAATCGAAATGGGTTTGGGGCTGCAAATGAAAAGAGGCATTCATAGCATATCAAAATATAATTTTACTGTAACCGATTCTGTTATTTTGAAAGGCTTGGTCTGGAGGGGGGAGAAAAAAACACAAGTTCTCGTGGAACTGATCATATTTCATGCTGAAGTACGTGTGCAAGTATTTCCAGTCTGTCAGGCTAGACGTTAACGTACAACACAAAGCTTATCAATTGCAGTTTCATTCCTAGGCAACTTTTGTGACACAAAGGCTGTTCGTTTTACATAGTTTTGTGTTTTAATCAGTTTTTGTCTTTTAATGAAAATATCTTTCAAATCAGTGTTTCATGTCATATTCATTCATTTTAATCAGTGGTTCTCAACATTTTTTAATTTATTTTTTTTTTTTACCCAATGGTTTGGTAAAACCTGAATTTTATTTAGTAATTAACATTTTAGTTTAGATTAGAGCTCTGTAGTTGAGAACCATTAACTTAAATAGCATCTACACTGATTTTAGTAGAGAAAAATTAAATCAAATATTATTCATATTTATTTATATACACTGCTGCGGAAAATTTTGGGATCAGTAAGCTTTTTAATGCTTTTTAAAAAAAAGTCTCTTATGCTTATCAAAGTTTCATTTATTTGATAAAAAATTCAGAAGGACTAATATTATGAAATATTATTGTAATTCAAAATAACTTTTTATTTTTATTTTAATATACTTTCAAATATAATTTATTTCTGTGATACAAAGCTGAATTTTCATCAGCTATTACTCTGGTCTTTAGTGTCACATGATGTTTCATTCTAATATACTGATTTATTACTTTTATAATCAATGTTGGAAACAGTTGTGCTGCCTAATATTGTTTTTGGAACCTGTGATTTTTTTTAGGAGTCTTTAATAAATAAAAAGTTAAAAAGAACAGCATTTATTCAAAATAGAAATCTTTTCTAACAATAGAAGTCTTCACTATTACTTTTTATCAATTTAGCACATCCTTGCTGAATAAAAGTATTAATTTTTTTCAGAGAGAGAAAGAAATACAAAAATGTACTGACCCCAAACTTTGAACGAGATGTTTATTGTTACAAACGTTTTTAACATTATATTTATCAAAGTATCCTGAAAAATGTATCACCAGTTAAAAAAAAAATATATTAAGCAGTACAACTGTTTCCAACACTGATAATGAATCAGCATATTAGAATGATTTCTGAAGGATCATGTGGCATTGGGTGGTTGTTCTACACGCTTAATAAACAAACTCCAGCTGGTCCAAAATGCAGCAGCAAGAGTTCTTACTAGAACCAGAAAGTATGACCATATTAGTCTGGTTCTGTCAACACTGCAGCGAGCTCCTATTGCATTATAGTCCCTCACGTCCGCTGCGTTCTCAAAACTCTGGCAATTTGATAATACCTAGAATATCAAAATCAACTGCCAGCGGCAGATCATTTTCTTATCTAGCGCCTAAACTCTGGAACAATCTACCTAACACTGTTTGGGAGGCAGACACACTCTGTCAGTTTAAATCTAGATTAAAGACACATCTCTTTAACCTGGCTTACACATAAAACATTAACACATTCCTATAATTCAAATCCGTTAAAGGATTGTTAGGCTGCATTAATTAGGTCAACCGGAACCAAAAACACTTCCCATAACACCTGACGTACTCGTTGCATCGTAAGAAGAATGGCGTCTACGCTAATATTAGTCTGTTTCATTCTTATTCCAAGGTCACCGTAGCCACCAGACCCAGCCTGTATCCAGATCAGATGGTCACTGCAGTCCCCCGGATCCAGTCTGTACCCAGCTTAGATCATGGATCACCACCTGAAGATAACTTCTAGAGCCATGAATGTCAACCAGATGAGCTCCAGAGACGGATCATCAATGAAGACCTCGCCAACCTAGACGGCCATCGGTGCTACACCACGGGATCCTGACGAGTTCTCTACAATCTGACATTGTTACAAACTGCTTGTTTGGTCTGGCCAGAGGAGAACTGGTCCCCTGACTGAGCCTGGTTTCTCCCAAGGTTTTTTTCTCCATCTCTGTCACCTGTGGAGTTTTGGTTCCTTGCCGCTGTCGCCTCTGGCTTGCTTAGTTGGGGACACTTTCCAGTGATATCGTATACTATTTGAACTGAACTGGATGATGATATCACTGAATTCATTGATGAACTGCCTTTAACTGAAAATTGATTGTTTACAATTATGCGTTACTTACACACTACTGTGCTGTTTAAATACTGTGAAGTTGCTTTGACACAATCTGTATTGTTAAAAGCGCTATACAAATAAAGGTGACTTGACTTGACTGCACTGTAAAAAGCTTTCCCTAGTTTCAACTTAAAAACTTACGTTTAGCAGCTGCCTTAATTTAAGTTAAATCAACTCAAAACTACAAGTCATTTCAACTCACAGCAATAAAATTAGTTAAAATGACTTGTACATTTAAGTTGATTTAACTTAAAATTTTGAGGCAGCTGCTGAAGTTTTTAAGTTGAAACTGGTGAAACTTTTTACAGTGTGAAGACTTGAGTAATGATGTTGAAAATTTAGCGTTGCATCACAGGAATAACTGATGTTTTAAAGTATATTAAAATCGAAAACTGCTCTTTTAAGTTGCATTAACATTTTACAATATTATAGTTTTTTTTTTTTATCAAACAAAAGCAGCTTTGATGAGCAGAAAATGTATATAGATCATAAGCAAAGAGCTTCAGTTTATTCACAGTTTATCTTCAGCTCAAGTGATGGTATCATTTTCTTGTAATTTTTTACCTTACAATCTACTCCTTCACCTTTTCCTGAACCTTTCAATCCAGATCTGGCCTTTGGAGCAAAACTACCAGAGTCGGTGAAATGAAAAGCCACCAGCCAAGTCTGTGAATCCCACGAAAAAAGGAAGTACATCTTCTGCTTGTCATTACAACTCGGTGATGTTGCTGGTTTTAATGACCTCCCGGAGCATTCACCACAGCCAGGGGGTCATACAAACCCACGACACTCCAGGAAAAGCCCTCCATTAATGGGAAGAGGAACAGAGGCACCCGGGCCGCTTCAGTTCAGCGGACAGATGGGAGGCCATTGTAAATATTTTGATTGATGGAGGGTGGGGTCAAGGCGTAAACCTTTGTTTTCCATATAAATGGAGAGGGCGGGAATCCAATGCAGGATGTTGGCTTGTTTTTGATAGGCCTCCCATTCCTTTGCATGGCAGAATGCAGAGACATTGAAGGTTAGGGGAAGGTTTCCATGGATCTAAAGGCGCTTATGAATATTGCGGACATATTTTGTGTATCTGACCTTGTTTTATTCTAAGAAGGAATGTTCTGTGTTTTTTGAGGAAGATATGAGTTCACAAAGTGACTGTATGGTTAATAATTGTTGTTATTTTTTTTCCATGACAGATGGAATCCCCAAGGGATTTCCTTTTTCGTCAAATTAGATCTGACCAATGTGATTTTTTGCCTTGAGAGTGTGACTTTTCTTCTTTCCCAAGAGGCGTCAACAGCGAAAGTCCAAAGCAACAGGTGAGTTCAGCCCCTCGCATACACTCTCACACCTTCCTCTCCTCCCCAAACAGAAAAACACTGGCAAAAACTGCAACAGTGACCAGCCCAGGGATCCAAATCAGCCTTTACCCACACATTACCTTAATGATGTCACAAAGGAATGCCCCGTGGTCCTAGCCTCTGATTGGCCCCCAGCTCCTCACAGGTCTAATCAGGAAGTGTTGGTGTTAAGAAGAGTGGCTTTGCTAATTTAAGGTGTTATCTGCGAGACAATGGCCTGCTTTGTTATTGCATTAGAAAGGTGATTTGTCCCAGGGGCTCTGACACATCTTCTCACACACATGTACCCTGTTAAGGGGCTGAGAGACTGGAACAGGCAACATGTTACAAAGTATAGACTGAATTGGATTTCATTTGAGAAATGATTTGCAAAAAACCCTTAAAAGTGATAAAATCACAGTAGTAAATGGTTTTATACTTATTTTTTTAAATATAAAATGTGATAGTTGTGGTCCTGGATGTTGATTGGTCAGTACAGTGTTCTGACTGATAGATGATAATGATAATAATAATAATAACTACTGCTATTATTTAATTTATTAATTTTGTGTGTGTGTGTGTGTGTGTGTGTGTGTGTGTGTGTGTGTGTGTGTGTGTGTGTGTGTACATTTGTATGTGCATTTTTTTTTTTTACATCTGTCTATCAAAACACTTGTTATATGTAGGTTGTACATTAAATAAATGAATAAATCATTTATTTCCCAAATACATACATACCCTGTGTAGGGATACAGACTTGATTGATTGATTTTAACACTTGTCTTAGGTAAGTTGCATTATGAATAAATGAATTGATTAATTAACTAATTAAATATTTTAATTATTTAATTTCCAAAATACTTGCCCTGTGTGGGGATGTAGTATTCCTATCTATTTATTTATTTAAACACTTGTCTTACGTTGCAAAATAAATAAATAAATAATAAATAAATAAATAAATACATATATTTGAAAATCTTTTTATTTTCCAAAATACCTGCCCAGTGTAGGGATGCAGAATGAATAAATAAATAAATAAATAATTAATTAATTAATTAATTAATTAATTTATTTATTTATTTTTATTTTATTTTTTTTTATCACTTGTCTTAGGTAGGGTGCGCAATAAATAAATATATTTTTTAATTATTTATTTTCCAAAATACTTGCTCAGTGTGGAGATACAGAATAAATCAATTATTTATTTGTTTATTTGTTTATTTATTTATTATATCTAATAAATAAATATATTTTTAATTAATTGTTTTCCAAAATACTTGCCAAGTGTAGTTATTTTATTTTATTTTATTTTATTTTTTACCTTTTGTCTTCGGTGGGTTGCACAATAAATAAATATAAATACATATATTTTTTAATTATTTCTTTTCCAAAATACTTGTCCAGTGTGGGGATGCAGTATTTTATTTTTTTATTTTATTTTATTTTATTTTATTTTATTTTATTTTATTTTATTTTATTTTATTTTATTTTATTTTATTTTATTTTATTTTATTTTATTTTATTTTATTTTATTTTATTTTATTTTATTTTATTTTATTTTATTTTATTTTATTTTATTTTATTTTATTTTATTTTATTTTATTTTATTAGGTGGGTTGCACAATAAATAAATATAAATACATATATTTTTTTAATATTTCTTTTCCAAAATACTTGTCCAGTGTGGGGATTCAGAATAAATATATAATTTATTTATTTATTTTAACATTTGTCTTAGCTAGGGTGCACAATAAATAAATAAATAAAATAATACTTTTTTTATTATTTATTTTCCAAAATACTTGCCCAGTGTGGGGATGCAGAATTTTTTTTATTTTATTTTAACACGTGTCTTAGGTGGGTTGCGCAATAAATAAATGAATAAATAATTGTTTTAATTATTTTTTTTAAATACTTGCCCAGTGTGGGGATGCAGAATAAATAAATACATAAATAATTTATTGTAACACTTGTCTTAGGTAGGTTGCACAATAAATAAATATAAATAAATATATTTTTCAATTATTTCTTTTCCAAAATACTTGTCCAGTTTGGGGATTCAGAATAAATAAATTTGATTGTAAAATTGAACATAAGTGTTCTCAGTCCTATGCAATTCTTCCAAACATAAATTTCATAGTTTAGAGTAAATCTGTTTGTTGCCATAAGTACTGAGTGCTTGCCATTGTAGATCAGTGTGGCTGATACCAGATGATTGATATGAAATGATGTCTGATGGCGCTGGAGTTGTTAGCACATTCAATTCACATTAAGATAAATTGACTGCAGAGGAAACAGCCGCTTGGAGTCAAACAGACGCGCATATGCACGAACAGCCCCTCATAAACATGATTGAAAGCTCTGTACACACATCCATCCACGTGCTTGCCTGAATTGCACATAATGACTCCAGGACACACACACACACACACACACACACACACACACACACACACACACACACACATAATAACCACACAGTCAATTGAGTGTGAGAATGACGATGAAACAATCTTTCCGCTCTGGGCCTGTAATCGGGGCCTCACTTTTGAGCAGCGTCCATGTGAATATGTAGCATATTTGTCACATGACTTTAATAGAGAGAATCAAGTTATTTAGTTTGGGTAATGAGGTGGTGGCTTGTTGTGGGTTGGCAGTGACCTCTGTCTAACACAGGGCCATGAGCACGTGAACCCGAGGCGCTGATGACAACTTTGCCCAGAATGAATGGTAATATCTCACTTGATAAACTATGGGTGTGTTTCATTCGGCTGAATAGATCTCTATGTCATGAATTAGTATGGACATGAATTTGTGGACTAACAAGGGCCTTCATCCTGTAAACACTGTGAGACAATGGAATTTTTTTTCCCCCACAATTTTAAGCATTATTACATCACTGGGTTAATTTCCCATCTATGGATGCATGTTTCCACAACTATAAAAAAAAAGGTGATTGTGACTTTTTATCTCAAAAAATTCTGACTTTTTCTTGTAATTATGAGTTTATATCTCTTAGTTATGACTTTTTTCTCATATTGGGTGAGACATAATTCGCAATTGCATGTTAAAAAGTCGTAGTTGCGAGAAATAAACAGAAAAATTCTGACATTTTCTCACAGTTGCGTGATATAAACTCGCAATTGCAAGTTATAAAGTCACAGTTGCATGAAATTCCGGCTTTTTTCTCACAATTGCATGATATAAACTCGTAATTCTGATTTTTATTTTTACAATTACGTGATATTGAATTGCATGAAATAAACTTACAATTCTTACTTTTTCTCACAATTGCATGATATAAACTTGTACTTCTGACCTTTTCTCACAATTGTGTGAAATAAACTCGCAATTATGACTTTTTCCTCACAATTGTGTAATATAAACTCGCAATTATGACTTTTTTTCTCACAATTATGTGATATAAACTCGCAATTTTTGCTTTTTTCACAATTGCATGGTATAAACTTGCAGTTCTGACCTTTTCTCATAATTGCATGATATAAACTTGCAATTATGACCTTTTCTTACAATTGTGTGATATAAATTGATAAATATGACTTTTTCTCACAATTGTGGGAAAAAGCAGTTATAACTTTCTTCTCACAAATGTGTGATAAACTCACAATTATAACTTTTTTCTCAGAACTGCGTGACTTGCAAACTTACAATTGCAAGTCAGAATTGCAAGAAATAGTCAGTATTGCATGAAATTCGGACATTTTTCTTACAATTGCATGATATAAACTCACAATTGTGTGATATAAATCACAATTCTGACTTTTTTTCTCATAATTGCGTGATATAAACTCATAATTCTGACATTTTTATAACAATTGTGTGATATAAACTCACAATTCTGACTTTTCTCACAATTGCGTGATATAAACTCGCAATTATGATTTCTTACAATTGTGTGATGTTAACTCGTAATTCTGACATTTTTCTTACAATTGTTTGATATAAACTCGTAATTCTGAAATTTTTATAACAGTTGCGTAATATAAACTCGCAAATGACTTTTTTCCTCACAAGAGTGTGTTATTATAAACTCTCAATTCTGACTTTTTCTCACAATTACATGCTATAAACTCGCAATGACTTTTTTTCCACAATTGATATAAATTAACAATTCTGACTTTTTCTAACAATTGCGTGATAGAAACTCACAATTCTGACTTTTTTCTTACAATTGCGTGATAAAAATTCGCAATTGCGTGATATAAACTCGCAATCCTGACTTTTTTCTCAGAACTGCAGGATATGAACTTGAAATTGCAAGTCATAAAGTCAGAATTGTAAGAAAAGCCAGAATTGCGTGATATAAACTCACATCTTGAACTTTATTTCTCACAATTGTGACATAAACTTGCAGTTCTGACCGTTTTTCTCTAAAATGCTTGATATAAACTCACAATTCTGACTTTTTTCTAACAATTGCATAATATAAACTCGCAATTCTGACTTTTTTTCTCAGAACTGCAGGATATGAACTTGCAGTTTTAAGTTATGAAATCAGAATTGCAAGAAAAGCCAGAATTGAGTAACATGAACTCACAATTTTGACTTTTTTTCACACAATTGTGTGATATAAACCTGCAATTATTTCTTTTTTTCTCACAACTGTGTGATATAAACTCGTAATTGTCTTTATTTCCTTCACAATTGCATGATATAAACTAGCACTTCTGACTTTTCTCACAATTATGTGATATAAACTAGCAATTGTGAGTTATAAAGTCAGTATTGCAAGATACAAACTGGAATTCTGACTTTAGTTCTCACAATTGCATGATATAAAACTCACAATTCAGAACTGTGTTTGTATCTCGCAATTCTTTGTAACTCACATTTGCGAGTTTATATCACGCAATTCAGAATTGCCCGTTTATATCTCATAATTCTGACTTGATTACTCACAATTGAGAGTTTACATCTTACAATTCTGTGAAAAAAAAAAAAAAAAGTTAGAATTGGGAGATAAAAAGTCGCAAGTATCTCTTTTTTTTTTATTCGGTGGCAGAAATGGGCTTCCATATCTTTCAGTGTTATTTAACCCATCATCATCATTTGTGTTGTAGCCATAAAAAAAAAATATAAAGTTAATGACAGAAAAGTATTGATTAACACTTGCACTTGTCCGTTGTTTCTGGTGAATAAATCTAGTGAGTGCTCTTGGAATTTCTAGAAAGTGAACACCACAGTACACTTGAACTATTTTGACATGTCTCACTCCCTAGCTAGTATACTGACTCCTGAACTAGGGATGTAATTGAGCCACACCCCATTACACCTGCTTTGTTTACCTCATGTGTTCACCACACTTCCCTTTTCGGCTGTTATTTTCGTTTGTTTGGTCTTCTGTGGCGTTTAACGTTCTTTTAAAAAACGACGACGATGGCTATTGTGAATTGAGCTAATAAAACTGTTTATCCATGTGCTAAGAAGTGTGTGTGTGAAGAGCACTTGAGATTTGTCCCAAACCACTGCACCCTTTGTGACCGTTGGAGTGGGTGTGATCCTTAGCCAACAAAGCTTGTTTGACTTGTAGAGTTTATTTTTCCGCACCGTTCTGTTAACTCAGTTGTCATTACAAGCCGTTAAAAGCACAAAGGCTTTTTTTGCGGCGTAATTACAACAGTCAATTATTCGAATTTGCTTTTTTCAGTCATCTAATTCCCATCTAAAAACAAAGTGTAGGGATAAAAAAAAAAAGTGGCTGAATGATTTTATGCTCAATTTTCTCTACCTATGTAACAAAGCGATTATTTTCTCTCCCCCAGAAACAAAATTAGAAGGTACAGTTCCTATTCAATGGGCCGTTTGTCTACCGGCGGCAATATATAAACTGTCACAGCATGAAATCGGTTTTCTGCCTTGGTTCATTTCAAATCAGAGGTTTCGAGCGCATTAGTATCGCAATTAGAGGGCTTCGGTTATGCGACGCTAGCTGTGGAAGCGCAGAGCCCGCCGCTGACAGTCCCTTTTCTTCCAGGACTGTCGGCCTTTAAGAAGGTGACTGGGCCTGCACCCTAATCGCCACAGATAATAAATTGATCAACTCTTAAACTTCTGAGAGGGTTGAATGGGGCTCACCCCGTCCATTGAGCGTGGACGGATTACTCACGCTTAGTTGGCTCTAGGTAGGCTTTGGCAAGCCTCCCCACCAGGCCTGGGAATGGGGCTGCATTGAGGCCCATTCACAAGAGCCTGACACAGAGCGTGCTTTTATACCGCACTGCTTTATTATGAGAAGATCCCCAGCCCAGCCGCCCACCCCGGGCTCGTCCTTGCCGTACTCTTTCTTGCACGTTAAGAAAAGGTTATCCCCTACCTTAATCCATATTGCAATGTGGATTAGAGTGCGAGTGTGTGTGTGTGTGTGTGTGTGTGTGAGAGAGAGAGAGAGAGGGGGGCGTGCGGAGTGTTTCAACTTCACACAGGATCCCCCCCCCCCCTCCCCACGAGACACACTCACTCACTCACTCTCTCTCTTTCACCCTGTTTCTCTCTCTCTCTCTCTTTTACAAAGTGCCTATAGGCTCTGGTAAAGGATTTGCATCTTGAATGGGTAACCTGCAGTTCTCCTCAATGAAGACATCAGATCAAAGTTCAACCAGTCAAAGCCCTGCTAAAACGTTAAGGAGGCCGGCACGTACACAAAGGCACGGGATGAACGGCAACGGCTGCCTCAGGAGAGGGGTAAAAAAACACACTGGAATCCCTGATCCAGATTAAGAGTGGATTATGGCGTTCACAATGGAGCCGGTTTCATTTGAATTCGCTAAAGAATTTTGCTCAATATTTCAGTTTTTAATGGTTATTGTAAACTTTCCATAGGATTAAAACTATGGGAAAAGCTTTATTGTTCTCTCCTAGAATTTTGGTTCCATTCGTTTTCATTGTTCCAGAGTAAACACTATTGATTTCCACCTGTTTCTACTCGCATCTTAAACTTTTTATTTTATTATTTTATTTTACAGCATTCAAAATTGAAATCTTTTGTTATACATTATAAATGTTTTTACTGTCACAACTGATCAGTTTAATGCATCTTTGCTCAATTAAAAGTATTAATTTCTTTAAAAAAAATATACCTATATACATCATATAAAATGTCGTATTTATAGATCATAGCTGTAGGCTACTATTTAATTTTTTTTAAAATATTACAGCATTTATTTACTAAAATCTTTTGTTACTATATAAATGTTTACTGTCACACTTGATCATTTTAATGCAACTTTGCTGAATTAAAAGTATTCAACTTTGCTGAATTAAAAGTATTTTAAAAGCATCTTTGCTCAATTAAAAGTATTAATTTCTTTTTAAAAAAATATGCCTATATACATCATAAAATGTTGTATTTATAGATCATAGCAGTAGGCTACTTACTATGTAATTTAAGTTTAAAAAATTATATTATAGCATTTATTTGAAAATAAATCTTTTGTTATGTTATAAATGTTTACTGTCACATTTAATCATTTTAATGCAAATTTGCTAAATTGAAAATATTAATTTATTTGTTTAAACATGCCTATATATAAACCATATAAAATGTTGTATTTATAGATCATAGCAGTAGGCTACTTATTATTTAATTTAATTTAATTGTTTTAATTTATTTTTTAAATTGTATATTACAATGTTTTACTGTCCCACTTGATCAGCTTAATGCATCTTTGATAAATTAAAAGTATTAATGTCTGTAAATATGCCTATATAATTATACATCATAGCTGTAGGCTACTTACTATTTTTTTTTACAACATTCATTCAAAATCAAAATCTTTTGGTACATTCTAAATGTAAAAAATATGCCTGTATACATAATATAAAATGTCATATTTATCGATCATAGCAGTAGGCTACTTACTATTTAATTTAATTTAGTTTTTACATTTTGTTTTTACATTTTATTTAATGTTATTATTTTTAATTTTATTTTACAGCATTTATTTGAAATGTTTTTACTGTCACGCTTGATCAGTTTAATGGACCTTAATGCACCTTTATAATATGCCTATATATACATCATAAAATAATATTTATACACCATAGCAGTAGGCAATGTGCTTTTATTTTATTTTATTTTATTTTATTTATTTTATACCCAACTTTTTAATAGTTTTAAGTGTTATTCATTCTTGTGATGGTAAAGCTGTCATTCAGCAGTCATAACTCCAGTCTTCTGTGTCACAACCTATCACTCTTGATCAATTTAAGTCATCATTGCTGAATTAAAATAATTAATTTCTTTAAAAATATGTCTATATATACATTTAAAATGCAGTATTTATACATCATAGCAGTCGGCTACTTGATATTTCATTTTATTTGATTCCAAACTCTGTCCTTTTTAAATATATTTTAAAATTAGTTTTAAATATAATTTATTCCTGTAATGGAAAAGCTGACTTTTTAGCAGTCATTACTCCAGTCGTTAGTGTCACATGATCCTTCGACTGTGCTGCTTTAATATTTTTGTGTAAACTAAACACTTTTTCTTTCTATTCATCAGAATTTTGTATAACATTATAAGTCTTTACTGTCACACTTCATCACACGTCATCAATTTAATGCTTCTTTGCTGAATTAAAAGTATTACTTTCTTTAAAAATGTCTAAAATGGGTTTTTGACAGTACTTGCTAATCTATTCTTTCAAAAAAGGTAAGTCTTAACCTTAAGCTTTTGCAAAATCGTATTCGTTTGACCTTCCAATTATTTTTAGTATTATATTTAATAATATTTGTACTTGATCTGTATTGATTATTTTCAAAAAATGTTCATTTTTCAAAACCCTCTTTAGCGCCACTAAAACCTAAAATAGCAGAGACAATAACGCAGTTAATTACTGCCCTTTCCTGGCGTCAGGTCGTGCTTAATTGCTCTCATCTCCTGCCTTATTTGTGACAGTCAGATTCTTAAGTTTAGGATCAGGGTTTTATCATCACGACACAATGACAGCTCACTGACTAGAAATTAATCCTTTTGCTGTTGTCTCCTAAATGAGCCAAATGCCCCATGTTGGTTCCCTGACTATTAAATTGGGTTACTTTATGATATGGTATAATTGGTATCAATTGCTCTCCAGGTGACGTGGACCCTGTTGTTTAAATGGTGCTGCTTTTCCCACAATGAAGGCAGCGCCTTGCTGGGCGCAAACTGTACCGAGACACTTCTCTGGGTAGCTATAATCTTAATTAGCTAACCCACTCGTTCACGTAGATATTCGCGTTGCCGTCGTCATTATCTATATGAAATACGCACAGCAGGATGGCCATGATACAATATATTACACACAAAGGAAACTGTGTGAAATGTGTGCTTTCCCCTCCTTAAAATCATGGTGTGGTGGAAAGGACCTGAGCACTTTTCTCCTTATTTAATTCGGCCCTGGTGAGCGGTGTTTAGCGCAGCGGGCACAGAGGGCGCCATTGTTTATTTGTCAAAAGTTAAAAATGCCTCTCTTCGACAGCTCTTTGAAAGCAGGTTTAAGAGGTGCCCCAATGCTAAATTGTAAAGTTGTGTCCCAAATGGAACACATGATAAAGAGTGCCGTAATTGATGGGTTCGCTGGAGGAATAAGGAAAGTGCTTAAATTAATGTTTGGTATTATGGCCCTTTTATGTGTAATAGGCCTGGTTAAGATCATAAAAGCTAAAGAAAATGTTAACACTTGGAAGAAGTACCCAGTTGTAATGTTAGATCATTTGTTTCCCAACAGCATAAAGCCACAGGAAGTTGCAGGCCATTGGCTACCTGGCGATTGAAGCGCAAGCTGTATTTGGACATTAAAGCCACACCTAAAGAGGTATAAATGTCATTGCATTAGAAAACAAAATATCAAACCGAATTACATTTGTTTGAACTATAGCACAAGCACATTGTTCCAGTAAAATGCAGGTCAAAAGTTTACATACACCTTGCAGAATCTGCAAAATGTTAATTGTTTTACCGAAATAAGGTCCCACAAATTCTTTGGTTTTCAAAGCACTTTCGTGTATTTGAACCCTTTCCAACATTGACTGTTTCATTTTGAGATCCATCTTTTTTTTTTTCACACTGAGGACAACTGAAGGAGTCATATTCAATTATTTTTTATAATACTAAAAATAACAATTATTTTTAGTATTATATTTAATAATATTTGTACTTGATCTGTATTGATTATTTTCAAAAAATGTTCATTTTTCAAAACCCTCTTTAGCGCCACTAAAACCTAAAATAGCAGAGACAATAACGCAGTTAATTACTGCCCTTTCCTGGCGTCAGGTCGTGCTTAATTGCTCTCATCTCCTGCCTTATTTGTGACAGTCAGATTCTTAAGTTTAGGATCAGGGTTTTATCATCACGACACAATGACAGCTCACTGACTAGAAATTAATCCTTTTGCTGTTGTCTCCTAAATGAGCCAAATGCCCCATGTTGGTTCCCTGACTATTAAATTGGGTTACTTTATGATATGGTATAATTGGTATCAATTGCTCTCCAGGTGACGTGGACCCTGTTGTTTAAATGGTGCTGCTTTTCCCACAATGAAGGCAGCGCCTTGCTGGGCGCAAACTGTACCGAGACACTTCTCTGGGTAGCTATAATCTTAATTAGCTAACCCACTCGTTCACGTAGATATTCGCGTTGCCGTCGTCATTATCTATATGAAATACGCACAGCAGGATGGCCATGATACAATATATTACACACAAAGGAAACTGTGTGAAATGTGTGCTTTCCCCTCCTTAAAATCATGGTGTGGTGGAAAGGACCTGAGCACTTTTCTCCTTATTTAATTCGGCCCTGGTGAGCGGTGTTTAGCGCAGCGGGCACAGAGGGCGCCATTGTTTATTTGTCAAAAGTTAAAAATGCCTCTCTTCGACAGCTCTTTGAAAGCAGGTTTAAGAGGTGCCCCAATGCTAAATTGTAAAGTTGTGTCCCAAATGGAACACATGATAAAGAGTGCCGTAATTGATGGGTTCGCTGGAGGAATAAGGAAAGTGCTTAAATTAATGTTTGGTATTATGGCCCTTTTATGTGTAATAGGCCTGGTTAAGATCATAAAAGCTAAAGAAAATGTTAACACTTGGAAGAAGTACCCAGTTGTAATGTTAGATCATTTGTTTCCCAACAGCATAAAGCCACAGGAAGTTGCAGGCCATTGGCTACCTGGCGATTGAAGCGCAAGCTGTATTTGGACATTAAAGCCACACCTAAAGAGGTATAAATGTCATTGCATTAGAAAACAAAATATCAAACCGAATTACATTTGTTTGAACTATAGCACAAGCACATTGTTCCAGTAAAATGCAGGTCAAAAGTTTACATACACCTTGCAGAATCTGCAAAATGTTAATTGTTTTACCGAAATAAGGTCCCACAAATTCTTTGGTTTTCAAAGCACTTTCGTGTATTTGAACCCTTTCCAACATTGACTGTTTCATTTTGAGATCCATCTTTTTTTTTTTCACACTGAGGACAACTGAAGGAGTCATATTCAACTATTACAGAAGGTTCAAACGCTCACTGATGCTTCAGAAGAAAACACAATGCATCAAGAGCCCAGGGTGAAAACTTTTGAACAGAATGTGTAGGCTACATTTTTCTTATTTTGCCTAAATATCCTTTTTATCATTTAGTACTGCCCTTTAGATGCTACAGACGGTACTTACAGAAGACAAAATGGGTCGAATTTACCCTCATCTTCAGATTCAAAAAGTTTTCACCCCCCGACTCTTAATGCATTGTGTTTCCTTCTGGAGCATCAGTGAGCGTTTGAACCTTCTGTGATAGTTGCATATAAGTCCCTCAGTTGTCCTCAGTGTGAAAATATGGATCTTAAAATCATAGTCTTTGTTGGAAAGGGTTCAAATACACAAAAATGATGAAAACCAAATAATTTGTGGAAGAACAGCGTAGAGTTTAACTGTTCGGGACAAACAAGGGACTCATGAACAACTATCACTAAACAAAAAACACAGCTGTGGATCATTCAGGTAACAACAATTCTTCTCCTAAAATTTGTGACCACTACCATTTAAATGTTTGTGGTCAGTAAGATTTTTAAAATGCTTTCAAGAGCGATGTCTTATGCTCAGCAAGGCCACGTTTATTTGATCGAAACTACAGTAAAAACACTAATATTGTGAAATGTTATTAGTTTAAAATAACATTTTTCTACTATAATAGATTTTAAAATGTAATTTATTTCTGTCACGGAATTTCCAGCAGTCATTACGCCAGTCTTCAGTTTTACATGATCCTTCAGAACTCCTTAAAGGGATAGTTCACCCAAAAATAAATATTACCCCATGATTTACTCACCCTCAAGCCATCCTAGGTGTATATGACCAACGAATACAATATTGTATTCAAACGAATACAATCAGAGTTATATAAAAAAAAAATGTCCTGGCTCTTCTAAGCTTTATAATGGCAGTCAATGGGTGTTGAAATTTTGAAGTCCAATAAACTGCATCCATTCATTATAAAAAAGTGCTCCACACGGCTCTGCAGGGTTAATAAATGCCTTCTGAAATGAATCGATGTGTTTGTATAAGAAATATATTCATATTTAAAATTTATAAATCGTAATTTCTATCTTTCGCTAACTGTCATGGATGTCGCAGATGACGCAGGCTGTAGGTGTAGCATACATCTTGGCATCTTGTGAGAACCAAGTTTTGTTTACAGCAAAGGGAAACCAGTCTCCTCTTGGCTTATATTGATATACTCTGACATTTTTCTTTACCAATCCTCTCTTTGTACTTTCGATTCTTGTTGTAAGTTTTCAAAGTTTTGCTTTCTCCTCTGCGCTTCCATATTTGTCACTTTTCATTTACGCTACGCCCCCATCCTACGGACCTACGTCATCTGCTGGAACACCGCTTTCTCATGAATGCGCGTACAACAGTCAGCGGAAGCTAAAGATTACGGTTTATAAAGTTTTAAATATGGATATTTTTCTTACACAAACACATTGATTCACTTCAGAAGGCCTGTATTAACCCCATTGAGCCATGTGGAGCACTTTTTATGATGGATGGATGCACTTTATTGGACTTCAAAATCTCAACAGCCATTCACTGCCATTATAAAGCTTGGCAGATCCAGGACATTTAATATAACTCCGACTGTATTCGTCTCCTGAATGCGCTTATCAGTTAACGTTCTTGCTGAAAAAAATAATTTTCCTTTTTTTTTTCCTTTTTTTTTTTTAAAGAAATAAAATTGTACTGACCCAAAATTAGTTCACAAAACATCTTTTGCTTTGAGGAACCTAGAAACCAAATATGCCGTTCTGAAGAACCTATAATCTCCAAAAAAAAAAAAAAAAAAAAAAAACACAGCTCTTTATTATTACCTTTATTTTTTTTAATAACATGTTGAGTCAAATCTTATGGTAAAGCAAGTCAACCCAATATGGTAAAACACAATGATTTTTCCCGTCCTAGTTGTGTTTTTGTTTATTGTCTCATTTCATAACATTTACTTCAAAACTTGTTGATGATTGTTTGGCGAATCTCTGGAACTGTCAGGCCTCACCTTCATTATTCGGAAGCGGAGATGAATGTAAGAAATGATTATACCGGCAGCCCCAGTCATTATCTTATCAAACAATGGCAGGCCTGTTCAAATTAAACATTCTTCTGTTGACAGGTGTGTATGGATGTGCTTCTCTTACTGTGTGGGGTTGCGAGTGTGACAGACAGGGGTTTACTGTGACCGAGAGACCCCCACACACTCCCGAGAGACGCTCTCCCTCCCTGACAGACGATATAACACAGATAGCTCATCTTCCAGGTGAAGGGGTGTCTACGTGTGTGTGTGTGTGTACGTAAAAAAAAAAATGGCGTAGGAGTGGTGTGACAGACAGAGGCGCAGTGTGCGTGTGGGTGTATCTTGATAGACAGAGGTTCAACGCAGCAGAGACAGGTGAAGGTGCTGCCCTGATTCAGCTGTGGACTGTTTATTAGAGAAGGAGGGAGGGATAGACAGATAAATGGAGGGATAGGCTGATGGAGGTGGAGGTGGGGGGGGGGGGGTAGATCAGGTGTTTCTCACCCAGCCCCTCATTAATGGCTCGTTCATTATTTTTGATTTAGCGCCGGAGTGCTGCGGTGGTGTCAACTCTTAACTTCGTTCATTAAATCATTAATTTTTTTCCAGACGGTAAGTGAGGCCAGTGTAATGAAGCCATCACAGTCTCAGCAGAATTCACCCCTTGTTAAGCGTCTCTTGCAGGTTGTGAATGGCAGTCGCTGATTAACAGCTTCCCCAGCGTCTTAATGACGGCACTTATCAATGGTTTTCCGTAGATCTGTTTGGGTAGACTTACGTTGCGTGCATTATAATTGTTTGGACTACTAGGTTATGTATACTTGCACTAACAGAAAGTATTAAGGTATTGGGTATTTTGTTTTGTTTGATTTTACACTGACATTCATGCATTTGGCAGTTGCTTTTATCCAAAGTGACTTACATAGTATTTAAGGTTCACAGTATATCAGTTTTTGATTTCCTTTGAAATCAAACTCATGAAATTGGCATTGCAATCCCCATGCAAGCTATTTTTTTGTGTGTTGTATTGTATTGTCTTATTTTTTGTATTGTTTTGTTGTTGTTGTTTTTTATTTAATAATTTTATTTAACTTGTTCATATTGTATTTTTATATTGTTTGGTTTTATATTAATTGATTATATTTTATTTTATCTTATTGTATTGTTTTATATTTTATTTTGTTTTGTTTTGTTTTTTATCATATTGTGTTTTTTTTTTCTTTTATTTTATTTTATCTTATCTTATATTATTGTATTGTTTTTATTTATTTATTTTATTGTATCATACTGTATTGTTTTATTTTGTTTTATCATATTGTATTTTATTTTATTTGGTTTGTATTGTCTTATGTTTTGTATTGTATTGTGTTTTTTATTGTTTAATTTAATTTAATAAATATTGTTTTGTATTGTTTTATTTTATTTTAATTGATTTAATTTTATCTTATTGTATTTTGTTTTGTTATGTTTTTTTATTCTTTAGGTTTTTTTTATTAGTTTTGTATCATATTGTATTGTATTGTATTTTATTTTAATTGATTTTGTTTCATTTTATTTTATTGTATTGTATTGTTTTGTTTTTGGTTTTATTTTTTATTTTATCTTATTGTATTGTATCATAATGTATTGTTTTAATTAAATTTTATTTTTTCATTTTAAGTTATCATGTTGTATCATATTGTATTGTTTTCTATTTTGTTTTGTTTTTAGTTTCTTTTTAATGTATTCTATTTAATTTTATTTTATGATATTGCACTGTATGATATTGTTTTTGTTTTTTTTATTTTATCATTTTTTATTTTATTTTATTGTATTGTTTTGTTTTTGGTTTTATTTTTTATTTTATTGTATTGTATCATAATGTATTGTTTTAATTAAATTTTATTTTTTCATTTTAAGTTATCGTGTTGTATCATATCGTATTGTTTTCTATTTTGTTTTGTTTTTAGTTTCTTTTTAATGTATTCTATTTAATTTTATTTTATGATATTGCACTGTATGATATTGTTTTTGTTTTTTTTATTTTATCATTTTATTTTATTTTATTTTATTGTATCGTATCATACTGTATTGTTTTGTTTTTTAATTCATCTTTTTTTTCATTTAATTTTATCATATTGTGTTTTATTTATTTTATTTTATCATATCATATTTTATTGTTTTGTAATTTATTTTGTTTTTTTAATTCATCTTTTTTTCATTTAATTTTATCATATTGTATTTGTTTTATTTTATTTTAATATATATTTTATTATATATATATATTTTTTTTTGTTTTGTTTTTTGTTTTTATCCAATTGTATTTTATTTTATTAATTTATTTTATTTTAACTTTCTGGACGTGGTATCATGGTAATACCAAAGTTTTATGGACATCTACTATGGTACTATATTAATCTGCTGTTCTTTAAAGTAAATTTATATGAATTTACTATATTCATACAAATATGAATATAGTGATCATTTCAGTATCATGGTATTTAATAAAGTAACATGGTATTGCCATCTGATGCCATCATTTTACCATGGTACCACTGAAGTCACCTTTGGTAATTGTAGGCAATAAGAAAAAGTTAAAGCCCTAAAAGCAAAACAAAATAAACTAAAGCTAAATAAAGATGAAACATAAACTAAATGTAGACAAAACAGATACAATACACAATAATAAAGCTAGAGAGAGATCGAGAGATCGAGATCTATCAGGGTAACTAAAACAAAACAAAATCTAACTAAATATAGACAAAACACAAGTACACTTTACACAAACAATTATTTAAAAAATAAAGATCTGTCCTGGTAACTAAAACAAGTAAGTAAATTTTGACAAAATATAAACAGTCATTTAAAAATAAAAATTAAGAATTTTCCTGGTAACCAAAAGGTTATAGGTTTGAATCCCCCATAGGGGGCCGTTCTGTCAGCTATGTGCTGGAGCAAAGCACTTAATAGGAAATTGTGTCTATAATAGACAGCTAACAGGGGGAAAATCACTTTTTTACCTGTTACTTTTTAGTCTTGTGGTAATATATGAATAAAAAAGCAAACTGCTATGACAATCATGAATATATTGACTGAACTCATCATCATCATCATCATAATCCACCATTACATCCACCCCTTTCTTTTGTAACACCCAGCTGTTGTCACCAGTCCCTGGGATGCCGGTTCAGGAGTTGAGAGCAGGCCCAGGTACCTGAAGAAGCCTTGATAAAGCTCTGTGAGCCCTCTCCTCCCCTGTTATCTTGTTACTAATGTTTTCCTCCCTTTACCTCAGGGATTTGCAGGCCTCCAGGGTCTGCCATCATCAGCAGCCAGCAAGCTGTTTCCAGGCAGCTCCGAGGCAAACAAGTATTGTTGAGTGTCATATATGACAACGTGCAAGTCTTTTTTTCCACCCTGATCTGGCACGATGCCACGTGTTAAAGGGCATCTTGCCTTTCCCACCGTAAGTTTCGTTCCTTTCAGATATTTTTTTCCCTTTTCAAGCCTCAATATAAAGATTAGTGTGGAAGATTTAGAGTTGGCTTTAAAGTTCAGATCACTGTTATGCACAATATTATCTTTTTATGTGATATTTATGAATTTATTAAAGCGGATTGATTGGTTTTGACATTTGATATTTTTTTTCTCACAAAAAATAAAGTCAGTATTGCGAGATACAAACTCGCAATTGTGAGAAAAAAGTAAGAAATGCGAAATACAAAGTCGCAATTGTAACAAAAAAAGTCAGAATTGCTAGTCAGAGTTTATATCTCGCAATTCTGACTTTATATCTAGCAATTCTGACTTTACAATTCACAAGTGTGCATTTATATCTCACATTTCTAAGAAAAAAAGTCAGAATTGTGAGATGTAAAGTCGCAATTGCAAATTTATATCTTGCAATTCTGACTTTATTTTTTGCAATTGTGAGTTTATATCCTGCAATTCTGACTTTATATCTAGCAATTCTGACTTTATAACTCACAATTGCGAGTTTATATCTCAGTTCTGTGAGATATAAATGCACACTTGTGAGTTATAAAGTCAGAATTGCTAGATATAAAGTCAGAACTGACTAGCAGTTCATTACTTTATTTCTTGCAACTGCGAGTTTGTAAATCGCAATTTTGACTTTTTTTCTCAGAACTGTGAGATATAAACGCAGACTTGTGAGTTATAAAGTCAGAATTACAAGATATAAACTCGTAATTCTGACTTTTTTTTTCTCAGAACTGAGATAAATGCACAATTGCGAGTTATATAGTCAGAATTGCAAGATATAAACTCACAATTCTGACATTTTTTCTTGCAATTGCGGCTTTGTATCTCGCAATTCTGACTTTTTTTCTCAGAACTGTGAAATATAAACGCACACTTGTGAGTTATAAAGTCAGAATTACAAGATATAAACTTGTAATTCTGACTTTTTTTTTCTCAGAACTGAGATAAATGCACAGCCAAGAGTTATAAAGTCAGAATTTCTAGATATAAAAGTCAGAATTGTGCGATATAAACTCACAATTCTGACATTTTTTTTCTTGCAATTGCGACTTTGTATCTTGGAATCCTGACTTTTTTCTCGCAATTTCGAGTTTACTTCTGACAATTTTGACTTAAAACTGTGAGATATAAAAGCACAGTTGCGAGTTATAAACTCAAATTTGCTAGAAATAAAGTCAGAATTGCGAGATATAAACTCACAATTCTGACTTTTTTTTTTCTCGCAATTGCAAGTGTGTATCTCACAATTCAGACCTTTTTTCTCAAAATTGTGAGATATTAACTCGCAATTGCGAGTTATAAAATCCAGTTCTGAGGAGAAAAAAAAAGACTGATATGTTCACAATTGCAAGTTCATATCACGCAATTCTGACTTTATAGCTCACAATTGTGAGAAAGTCAAAATTGCAAGAAAAAAAGTCAGAATTGGGAGAAGTCGCAATAACCTTTATATATTTATTTATTTATATATATAGTATCTTCTATAGTATCCAGTCTTTTTTTTTTTTTCTTTTTTTTTGGTTACCTAAAAACTTGTTTTTGTAGTATGGACTTGTCAGTATGAAGTCTAAGACCACTGTTGTGTGATCAACAGTAACTAAAATGATATTGTTGTTTGTTGTTTAACCCAAAAATTGGGGCTCCTGGAGCACACTCTTTATAGCATAGTTAAACCGCTTTTATATTCAGTTCAAAATATGTGGAGAGAAATTATAAATCACAACGGAGCGCAGCACTTTGAATGCAGTAAAGTGCACAAATGAAGCCCAGTTGATGATTCTGGCCAAAGGCGGTCTTGTGATCTTGCAGCGTGACGTTTTTTTGGCTTCTCTCCTCCTCAGTGTGCATGAAGTCTCCTCCACGACCCTAAGCTTGACGTGCCAAAAAAGTTGTGACTTGCTTTTGAAAGCCATCCAGCCTTTTATAAAGGAAGTCTAGACAGTAGTTTGGTTGTTTTGCATTAGTTTAGTGCTTCTTTTAGTAAACTATTTTTAAACGGCAGATGATAGTTATTGCCAAATATCATAGTGAGCTCTTGAATGTGTTTATTTATATAGTTTGCACTTAATACAATGGGAAACAGTGTTTTTAGTGTAAATATACTCCATGTATTTATAGGAATAGACTCTTAGTGTCTAAATTAACTGAAGTTGCTCGTTTTGAGTATTTGTTTTTATTCATTTCTACATTATATTCAATGACAAAACAACATTTTTTGGTGGAAATAATATCTATTTATATATTTGCATAGATTTTGGGTAGAATTAAAAAGATTTTACTCTTCTAGCTAGAACAGAGCTTTTATAACTAAGCTTTGAGTTTTAAAAAATACTTTTTGTCACTGTGTGTGTGTGTGTGTGTGTGTGTGTGTGTGTGTGTGTGTGTGTGTGTGTGTGTGTGTGTGTGTGTGTGTGTGTGTGTGTGTGTGTGTCTGAACTGAATCCCCTCTCAATTCACTCTCACACAATAAAAAGGCACTTTGAATGAAACTTACTTAGCGTCTCTCTTGTGGGCTAATGAGGTTCTGTTCAATATGCTATTTTCCATATTCCATTTGATGTGTTTAAATATTAATCTTGTGAAATATTAATGCAGCGGGAGCCTTCAGCGGTGGCTGTTAGGGGAGGATAACTCCTGATAGTGTTAATGTATCAGAAGCAGTGTTAATTTAGTGTGAGAGCTGCTCAGAGATCAGTAAGCTTTTGTCTTTTGTGGCTGCTAATGCTCTGAGTCCTCTGACTTTTAATAGATGCTCTGATATTAGGGTTGCATAACTGCATATGGCTCTGCTATAGTGTTTGCATTTGATTGTATGCATGTAATCTCAATACTGTGTGTATCTGAGTTCATTTATGTCAGTATTGGAAAGTATCTAGCTGTAAGACCCTGTTTATACTAGGTCTTAAAATCAGTTTTCGATCCATTTTAAATGAGACTAACTCAAACTGAAACTAAAATTAAAACTTTTTTTTTTTTTTTTTTTTTGCACAGGAACAGATTCAAAAACTAATTCACAGATTCAAGTCCCTCCACTGATTTTTGTTTTTAGTGGAATATTTTAAATAGTAAATAAATATATCTTTAAAAGAAAGTAATTTAATATAAATAAATAAATAAAACATTAATGAATCTCTTTTTTTTTCAGGAACAGATTCAAAAATGAATTTACAGATTCAAGTCCCTCCACTAATTTTTGTTTTTAGCTAAATATTTTAAATAAATAGTAAATGTATCTTTTAAAGTAATTTAAAGAAATAAAAAAATAAAACATCAATGAATCTGCCTTTTTAAAAATTTGTTCAGGAACAGATTCAAAAACAAATTCAACAGATTCAAGTCCATCCAATGATTTTTGTTTTTAGCGAAAAATTTTAAATAAATAGTAAACAAATATATTTTTAAAAGAAAGTAATTTAAATAAAATAAATAAATAAAACATTAATGAATCTGTAATTTTTTTTTGTATAGGAACAGATTTAAAAACGAATTCACAGATTCAAGCCCTTCCACTGATTTTTGTTTTTAGCAAAATATTTTAAATAAATAGCTAATAAATATATTTTTAACAAAATAAATAAATAAATAATACAACATTAATTGAACTTTTTTTTGTATTGAACAGATGCAAAAACCAATTTACAGATTTAAGTCCCTGTGTTGACATTTGTTTTTAGCAGAGTATTTTAAATAATATTAAGTATATTTTTAAAATAAAGTAATTTTAATAAATAAAAAATAAAGCATTCATGAATCTAGTAATTTCAATTTTAATAAATTTTATAACTTGAATTATTTCTAATGTTCATTACACTGTTCAGCTCACAGTTTCAGTAAGAATAGAATAGTATTTTTTGTGTATTTAGTGTGTTTATGTACGTTATGATTAAATTACAAGTATATCTGTGTATATGTGTTTTAAATATTATTTCGGTAAAACTTTACAATATGGTTCATTTGTTAACATTAGTTAACATAAGTAAGAATGAATAATACTTCTACAGGATTTATTAATCTTAGTTAAGGTTAATTTCAGCATTTACTAATGCATTATTACATTTAAACTAATGTTAACAAATTACACCTTATTGTAAAGTGTTACCATTATTTCTATATTAAATATTAAGGATACTGCCTCTTTAAGTAGCTTCAGGGTTGTTTACTTAAATCTACTATTTCTAAATAGTAACTTGGCTATAGTTTCACTGCTTGAAATTATGTTTACTTGGCAACCTCCAACTGCACTGTAGTTTTCTCAGCACTAATGCATGAGTGTCTATGTATGTATCCTAATGCTCAGGCCCCGTGTACATTCTGGGCATGTGCTAAAAAGTGTTGGTCTGCCTTACTGTACATTGGGGTCACAGCGTGCTGGAGACGGTGTCAGCTGGGTGGGCATATGGAAGTCTTGGCTGCTGGTCCAAGCAGACTGTGGGCAACCCTGGGTCCAAACTTGGGCACATTTGTTCTATAGGCAGAAGGCAGGGGCAACCCCTATACCGGCCACACTCTGAGGACCCGCGACCAGATGCCTGTTTTTGTCCACATTTTGAGAGTAATCTTGCTGTAATTTGGTTTCAAATGGTTCATTTTACTAAACGTCCATGTTCTTCTAAAGTGGTTTTGAAAGCATTTTAAGCAGATGCTCATTTTGTTGCTGCATTTTCTCAGAATTTGAATAATGTATAATTAAAAGCCTGCTACATTCTGGATGGAATGGTTATATAAACTTCAAAAGTGTTTTTGGAGGGCTATCCTCTGGTGTTCATTTTACAAACCCACTCACAATCTAGTAGTTTTGGAGCTCTGTTTATGTCATTTCATATGTCAAGCTGATTAGAGGTACTAGTGAATTAGAAAATCTTGACATGACCCAACTGAGATGGCATATAATGAAAATGGACCAAAAAAGAAGAAGAAACATGGCTCTCGGAGCATGAATGTTTCATTAGCTCTACTGCACTATGCTGCTGAAAGCCTCGAGTTGAGTCTCTACCACACAATTGACCTGAAAGTTTAATAATAACTCGCTCATGAGGTGCCGCATGTGTGTCAGGCTGTGTTTCTGCATCTACATCTACATCTTTGCTTGTATTTTCTACTGTGTGTGTGTGTGTGTGTGTGTGTGTGTGTGTGTGTGTGTGTGTGTGTGTGTGTGTGTGTGTGTGTGTGTGTTTACAGAAAATGTGACACCCCCCACCCTATTCGGGATGAAAAGGGTCCTGTGAGAGAGAAGAGTACAGCCAACCACATGGCAGGGCAGGCGCGGTGTCCTGGGCTGGGGCCGTATGGAAGGTCAGGGGGGTTGGCGAGTAGCGGCAGCCAGGATTCTGAAGGAAACAGTGGGAGAATGGGGCGGCTTGGGCCCGCTGGTCACCAGCCAACACGCCCAACCTCGAGAGTTCGCTTTCCTCGACTCTGTCTCAAAGCAGTCCATGCAAAACGGTATGCAGAATGACTCAATGTAGTTATCTGTAGTTATATAGTCATATTCACAATTTTGATATTTACACTGTTTTCTTTTCGAAATTCATTCGAAAAGATATTAAGGTTTTTAAGGAAAGCATTTCAGGATTTTTCTTCATATAGTGGACTTCAATGGGAATCAGTGGGGTAAAGGTCCAAATTGCAGTTTCAATGCAGCTTCAAAAGGCTCTATAGGATCCCAGTCAAGGAATAAAGGACTTGTCTAGCAAAACAATTGGTCATTTTCGGGAAAAAAAAAAGGTGGTCCAAAATTGTTGTTTTACCTTTTTTTTTGGTAAAGGACGTTTGACTTTCTTTTAACGTTTGCTTTGTAAACACTGGGTCGGTGCTTCCGCCAACGTCACATGACCTTTTCAACGTGACTATGTAATGACTGATCGTTTTGCTAGATGAGGGTCTTATGTAGCGAAACGATCGGTCATTTTCTAAAAAAAATGTCGTCCGACATCGTTGTTCGACCTTTTTTTTGTCAAGGCCGTTTGACATTCTATTCTCATTAGCTTTGTAACCACTGGGTTTGTGCTTCCGCCTACGTCACGCGTAACCTTTCCAATGTGAATATGTAATATGTGAAGTCGTGGATGCAGAGCTAGTGCAAGATGAGCATTTGTGGTTAAAAAGTATATAAAATTAAATTTGTTTTTGAAATTGACCGATTGTTTTGCTAGATAAGGGTCTTATGTAGCAAAACGATGGGTCATTTTCTAAAAAAAAAAGCTGTTTGACCTTGTTTTTACTTTTTTTGGTAAAGGGTGTTTGACTTTCTTTGCACGTTCGCTTTGTAAACACTGGGTCGGTGCTTCCGCCTACGTCAAGCGTAACCTTTCTAATGTGACTACGTATTATGTGAAGTCGTGGACGCAGAGCTAGTGCAAGATGAGCATTTGTGGTTAAAGTATATAAATCGTTTTTTGTTTTTTAGAAAATGACTGTTTTGCTGGATAAGTATCTTATGTAGTGAAACGATCTGTCATTTTCTAAAAAAAAAAATGTTGTTTGACATATTGTTTTACCTTTTGTAAAGGGTGTTTGACTTTCTTTGCACGTTTGCTTTGTAAACACTGGGTTGGTACTTGTGTCTACATCACATGTGACCTTTCCAATGTGAGTACGTAATATGTCAAGTTGTGGATGCAGAGCTAGTGCAAGATGAGCATTTGTGGTTAAAAAGTGTATAAATTGTAATTTTTTTTAGAAAGTGACCAATCGTTTTTGCTAGGTAAGGGCTTATGTAGCAAAACAAAATGTTGTCTGACATCATTGTTTTACCTTTTTTTTGTAAAAATCGTTTGACTTTCTTTGCACATTCACTTTGTACACACTTGGTTGGTGCCTACATCACACATGATCTTTCAAATGTAAATACACAATGTCTAAAGTAGTGGACGCAGAGCTAGAACAAGATGAGAATTTGTGGTTCAAAATATAGAAATTATTATTATTTTTTTTTTTTAGATAAAGCATTATATGTACCAAAATGATTGGTCATTTTCTTAAAAAATAATGTCGTCCGACCTCGCTGCTTTACCTTTTTTTTTGTAAAGGGCATTTGACTTTCTTTGCACGTTTGTTTTATAAACACTGGGTTGGTATTTGTGCCTACGTCACACGTGACCTTTCCAACGTGACTTTGCTTTTCTCTTATGTAACAAAACGATCTCTGTCATTTTCTAAAAAAAAAATGTTGCCCGACATCATTGTTTTATCTTTTTTTGTTCAGGGCGCTTGACTTTTATTGCACATCTGCTTTGTAAACACTGGGTTGGTACTTATGCCTACGTCACGTATGACCTTTCCAACGTGACTACGTAATGTGTAAAGTCGTGGATGCAGAGCAAGTGCAAGATGAGCATTTGTGGTTAAAAAGTATATAAATTGTAATTTTTTTTGAAAATGACCGTTCATTTTGCTATATAAGGGTATTATTTAACAAAACGACTTGTCATTTTCTAAAAAAATTTAATCCGACATTGTTGTTTTATTTATTTATTTTTGTAAAGGGCGCTCGGCTTTCTTTGCATGTTGCTTTGTAAACTCTGGTTTGGTGTTTGCGCCTACATCAAGTGTGACCTTTCAAACGTAAATACGTAATATGTGAAGTGGTGGATGCAGAGGTAGTGCAAGATGAGCATTTGTGGTTAAAAAGTATATAAATTGTAATTTTTTTAGAAAATGACCAATCGTTATGCTAGGTAAGGGTCTTACGTAGTGAAACAAAAATATTGTCTGACATCGTTAGAAAAATGTCATCCAACATTGTTGTTTTATCTTTTTTTTTTTTTGTAAAGGACAGTTCACTTTCTTTGCACGTTCACTTTGTAAACACTGGGTTGGTAATTGTGCCTACATCACACGTGATGTTTCAAATGTGAATACATAATGTGTAAAGTCGTGGATGCGGAGCTAGAGTAATATGAGCATTTGTGGTTAAAAATTCTATAAATATTTTTTTTTTTTAGAAAATGACTGATCATTTTGCTAGATAAGCGTTATATGTAGCAAAATGATCGGCCATTTTCTTAAAAAAAAATGTCGTCCGACCTCGCTGCTTTACCTTTTTTTTTTTTTTTTTTGTAAAGGGTGCACGCTCACTTTGTAAACACTGGGTTGGTACTTCCACCTATGTCACATGTGATCTTTCCAATGTTGACTACGTAATGGATGCAGAGCTAGTGCAAGATAAGCATTTGTGGTTAAAAAGTATGTAAATGTTTTTTTTGTTTTTAGAAAATGACCGATCGTTTTGCTAGATAAATATGTCATTTTCTATAAAAATGTTGTCTGACAATGTTGTTTTAACTTTTTTTGTATAGGGTGTTTGATGCAGAGAAAGTGGAAGATGAGCAATTCCCACTGATTCCCATTGAAGTCCACTATATGGAGAAAAATCCTGGAATATTTTCCTCAAAAACCTTTATTTCTTTTCAACTGAAGAAAGAAAGACATGAAAATATTGGATGACATGGGGGTGAGTAAATTATCAGAAACATTTCAGAAACATAAGAAACATTCAAACTTTTGGCTGGCAGTGTACTTTAGATTGATTTAGAAAATGTATGTGAGAAACAAGAAATATTCATATCTCTTCATTTTTCCTGAGCCTGCCGATCTAATTTCATGAGAAACCCTGCACGTCTTTATCACAAACCCTTTTCAGTCTTCATACAAAACAGTCGCCTCCACACCAGTGATACTAAACCTTCTCTTGGTCTCGCTTGTGTTTTAAAGTAGGACAAAAACATTTTTTTTTCCATGAAAATTGCATAAGGCCAGGGCAACAAACATGGAAAAGGGGGCCATGTGAAATATTGAAAAGGTTGAATAATTCAGGGCATCCGGTCATGTGTTAAAAACAGGATTTTGGGGAGAGGGGGTGGAGGAGAAGGTAAGGCGTAAGGGGAGTGATCCCCCAGCCGCTCTCCACACCCACCTGCAGGGTGACAGTCCTCTCTCCTGGCCTGAACCCCATCTGGAGCCGGGATGGGATTAGACCAGGCCTGACAATAGTGCAGGAATAACTATGGAAAAAGTTCAATACAAACAGCTTCTGTTCTAGCTTTTTCCAATTGTGGGCTTTTTTTGTGTGTGTGTTTGTTACAACCTTTTTATTTATTTCTTGACCATTTCAATCAAATGCGAGAATTATTTTTCCTCATTTGTACTTTAATTGAAATATAGTTTTTTAAAATATTAAATGCATATAAATAATTGTTATATTATATAAATGTTTAATAAACAATTACGTATAAATTATTTTAAATAAATAAAAAATAACATTCCAGTTATTAGTTATGCTATGTCCATCTCTTTAAGCAGCATTTTAAGATTACTAAAGTGTAGTTATGGTTCCAATGATCCAATGAATTTTTAAAGATTTATGTATAATACATAACATGCAACTGTTATATTTATTTATCATTTTGACATGTACTTTTATATTTTATATGGTATAAAATTAGTATTACCTCAGAGGACATCTATGGACCAACTACTGGTTTTCTTTTCTTTACCAATCACACTTCACATAAAACTGTGTTGGCCATTTTAATAAAATAAAATAAAATAATAAAAGTAAAAACATATCTTTTTTTACTTTAAAATATTGTGTCAATAAAAAATAAAAATGATTACATTTAAATTAATTAATAAAATTAAACTAAATAACAAAATAAAACAAAAAGTAAAATTAAATCAACTTAAAAATGAAATGAAATGAAATAAAATAAAATAAAATTTAAATGTACATGTAAGTTAAATTAATTTAAATAATTGAAAATAATACACATTAAATTAAAATAAAATAAAATTTAAATGTACATGTAAGTTAAATTAATTTAAATAATTGAAAATAATACACATTAAATTAAAATAAAATAACATATAAAATACAAAAAGTAAAATAGGATAAAATACAATAAAAATATGATTTTTTTTCTCATTTGTACTTTATAATATTGCAAAATAATAATCTAAGTTGAATGAATTTAAATGATTGAAAACAGTATGATTAAATATTAAAATAAAATAAAAAGTAAAACAAGAAATTAAATAAAAACATTTTTCTTCCTAATTTGTACGTTACTTTAGAATATTGAATAAATAACAGAAATTACATTTAAGTTAAATGAATTCAAACAATAGAAAATACTATAAATGAATGATAAAAAAACATAAAATAAAATAAAAATGTTATTTTAAAATTATTTTTAATAATTAAAAATAAAATGTATTAAATTATAAAAAGGAACAAAGTAAAATGCAATAATAAAAACAATTTTTCCTCATTTGTACTTTACTTTAAAATATTGCATAAAAATACATTTAAATTAAATTCATTTAAATAATTAAAAAATAAAATAAAAAGTCAACTTTAAAATAGTATTGCTTTAATGAAAAATACATTCAAATTAAATTATTTTTAGTATAATAATAATTAAAAATGACATCAATTAGATTATAAAAAATAAAATTAAAAGTCAAATTAAATTTTCTCTTTTGTACTTTAAAATATTGCATGAATAAAAATAAATGAATAATTGAAAATAATAGAAATTAAATTAGGAAAAAAAACTAATGCTGTACTTTTATATTTTATATAAAAATGCGATATTTTTATTTTTTTTACTATTATGACATGTACTTTTATATTTTATAGGATATGAAAAGTAGCATTACTGCAGAGGACATCTATGGACCAAGTATTGATTTTCTTCCCTTTACAAATCAGCCCTCGCATAAACCCCGAGGTATTCTGCCACACACATGCAATCGCACACACACCACGTCATCCTCTCTGAAGTGAACGGAGGGGTGGATGGGCTTCTCTCGTTCTCTCACACACAAAAAAGTGCATTAGGGGCTGGGAGGGGTACATGGCAACTGCTCGCGTGTTGTCAGGATAGATTAGTGTGACACGACTCAATCAGACGTTCAGCTCGGCAGACAGGCTCGGGGGAATTTTGCAGAATGCCGTACGAGATCCCCATTGCTCTCGCACACACACACACACACACACACACACACACACACACACACACACACACACACACACACACACACACACACTCCCATCAGCCATCGCCACTTCTAGTTCTTCAAATCAGACAATCAAATATTTATTTCTTTTTATAATCCTATTACATTTACACATATTGTGTGTTTATAAGTATTGTTGTATTACTGTGTGTGTGTGTGTGTGTGTGTGTGTGTGTGTGTGTGTGTGTGTGTAAAAGCATAGCTAATTTCTCTGGATCTCATAAATGTCATCTATACAGAATGGATATTTTTAGTGTTATTGGGGGTATTTGGTACAAGTTGTGTTTGTGTATGTGTTCGAGCAAGCGAGAGTATGTTTGCTCTCTGTAAATATCAGCAGGCCAACTCAGGTCTCCTCCCACTGTTTTGTTTACCAAAATGAATGACCCCATTACATCACTGGCAGGGGACACCCACTCAACGTGGATTTCTAGTTTTTTATGCCATTTAATCTCATTCATATTAGGCAAAACATTCAAATATTAGGCAACACAGCTGTTTTCAAGATTTTCAACAGCATATTAGAATGATTTTTAATGATCATGTGTCACTGAAGACTGGATGGAAAACTGTTAAACAGTATTACAATATTATTGCTTTACTATGTTTTTGAACAAATAAACAGTCTTGGTGAACATAAGAGACTTATTTCTAAAACATGAAAACAATTTACAATTTAGTTTTGTATCATTTATTTTGTTTCATTTCATTTGTTTTTTGTTTTGATTTCTTTTGATTTTGTTTTGTTTTGTGGTTTATTTCATTTAATTTCTCCTTTGTTTTGTTTTGATTTCTTTTTGGTTTGATTCATTTAGTTTTATTTTTGTTTGTTTGTTTCATTTCTTTTGTGTTTTGTTTTTAGTTTTTGTTTCATTTGTTTGTTTTTTTACTTTTAATTTTGTTTTGATTCATTTTGTTTTGTGCTTTGTTTTGATTCATAGTGTTTTTTTTGTTTTGTTTCGTTCGTTTTGTTGTTTATTTCATTTTTTGTTTCTTTTCTTTTGTTTAGTTTTGATTCATTTTGTTTTGCTTGTTTTGTTTTGATTTCTTTTCATTTTGTTTGTTTATATTCTTTTAGTTTTTTTGTTTTGTTCTGTTTTTTGGTTTGGTTTCATTTCTTTTGTTTTGTGTTTTTGTTTTGTATAATTTCATTTATTTTATTTAGTTTTAATTCATTTTGTTTTGTTTTGATTTCTTTTAGTTTTGTTTTTTTAGTTTTTTGTTTGTTTTTGTTTTTTTTTCATTTCTTTTCGTTTTGTTTTGTTTAGTTTTGATTCATTTTGTTTTGCTTTGTTTTGTTTTCTTTTTGTTTTAATTCATTTTTTGCTATTTGTTTTCTGTTTTTTGTTTTCGTTTCATTTTTTTCTTTTATGTTTTGTTGTGTTTTGTTTTGTTTTATTTCATTCATTTAGGTTTTTTTTTCTTTTTTGTTTTTGTTTTGTTTCTTTTGTTTTGTTTAGTTGATTCATTTTGTTTTGCTTTTTGTTTTGATTTCTTTTTTTATTCATTTGGTTTTTTGTTTTCTGTTTGTTGTTTCATTTAATTTGTTTTGTGTATTGTTTGTCTTGTTTTTTTGTTTTGTTTCATTTCTTTTCGTTTATTATTTTTCTTTTTATTTAGTTTTTTTTTGTTTCATTTATTTTGTTTTGTATTGTTTAGTTTTGATTTATTTTGTTTTGATTTCTTTTCGTTTATTTTTTTTCTTTTTATTTAGTTTTTTGTTTTGTTTCATTTATTTTGTTTTGTATTGTTTAGTTTTTTGTTTTTTTGTTTTTTGCTTTGTTTTGATTTCTTTTTGTTTTGTTTGTTTTGATTTTTGTTTCCTGTTTTTTGTTTCCTTTCATATCTTTTGTTTTGTGTTTTGTTGTTTTGTTTCATTTCTTCTGTTTTGTTGTTAAATTATATTTATTTTGTTTTGATCTCTTTTCTTTTTTTGTTTTAATTTGTTTTGTTTCATTTTACTTTTTCATTTCGTTTTCATTTTAAACAAACAGTTTATCTGTAAAGATTATTCTGAATTATGAAACTTCTTCGTATTCTTTCCTTGCAAAGGTGTGAAACAACTTTTCTTTTCAAATGATATCTAAGCCTTATTTTTCAGCCCTGCCCCTTAACCTCCTGTCATATAGAGATCAGTCTTCACATGCAATCCAATCCAGATAGATAGAACCAAATCCCACTCACTTTCTTGAAAGTAAAATTAGTTTCTTATCAGAAAGAGTGATACCATATTTGTCCCTCCAGGGGAGCAAAAAATGTCACAAACCAAGCTGTTGAGGTTTTACATTAGGTAAAATATATAGCACAGCTCTCTACGTCTCAACGTGCTGTAGCTGCAGCAATGCATGGCTGAATCCTACATGCCAGCCACCCTGTCACATACAATTAGACAGAGACCACTCTTCCTCTGCATTTATGCACACCATCTCTCATTTTAAAAAGAAACGGGCTGCATTTTTTTTCTTGTGATGATGTATATGAGATATGGACTTAAGAGTGGAAGCCATAGATTTTTATTGTACAACCTAAGTGCTTTTCTGTACAAAAAGAGTTGTTGTTGTTTATAAGAGGGCAGGTGGGTTTTGAACAAATCCTGCAAAGGATAGTTCACCCAGAAGTTAAAATTCTGTTATTAGTTACTCACCCTTATGTTGTTCCAAACCCAAAAGACCTTTGTTCATCTTCAAAACACAGATTAAGATATTTTTGATTAAATTCAAGAGCTTTCTGACCCAGCATAGACAGCAACACAATTGACACCTGACACAAGGTAGTAAGGACATCGTTAAAAATGTCCATGTGATTTTACGAGATACGAGAATGCTTTTTGTACGTAAATTGTCTATGTTTGCTTGTTTTCAACCATGAATATTGCTTTAAATTTTATTATGTAAATATGTATTCTCTCTCTCTCTCTCTCTCCCCCTCTGTTCTTGCACTTGTCCCTGTTTTGGTAGCTGTCCACTGGTGCATGTAATAAAATAAAAAGGACTCAAGCGTGCTGTAGGCATGGTGCAAGGTGATAGCCGGATCTGCTTACTGTAAATACTGCATAAAAACCCCTCACCTCCGTCACACGCGGAGATGACTGTGACAACGAACCCTAGATGTCTTAAAGGACCACAGAACCTTAGAACGGTTAGTTGTCCGCTCTCCAATAAGAATGGCTGTTTATCTTGTTCTGCTTCATTACATGAGAATAATCACAACATTTTGCTTCATTGCCTCAAGTGTTGAAACTGCACCGCAGACAAAAGGAGAGTGTGTGTTTGTTTGTGCGAGTGTGCGGGGAGGTGTTGCTAGTCCAAGGGGGTGCTTTCGGAGTGGGAACGTTTTGCTGAGTCCCTCATCAGCAAGTCAAGTTTATCCATCTGGGTTGGCAGGTTTACTCTCTTGTCCCTAATTTTCTTTTGTCCTCCGGCAGGGCCTCTCTGTGCGGCTCATATACACACACATTCACGCACACACACCTCTGCCTGCTGACCTGGAGTGTGTGTGAGCCTCTCACCGGTGCTTTTAAGCCAAGCTGTGAGTTGCCGGCTGACCGAGGCCGAACCTCTGTGCAACCAAGCATGGATGTAAAAACAAACACGTGTTGAATTTATTCATTTCTCACTCAAGTAGATCATATTGTTATCCCCAGAACAGATAAAAGATTTTTTTATATATCTGTAACTATATATTTTTTTTATTTTCAGTGGCATGTGAATCAGCAAGGGACCTGGCAATACAGTATACAAGACAATAATTGCACACACATACATATAAATTTAAAAAAAAAATCAAAAAATAGATTTTGTATGAATCAGGAGGGACCTGGCAACACTTTACTAGAATTATTAATATATTTCACTTTTGTGCGTCTTATTGACAATCAATTTATTTATCTGTATGAATAGTATTATTCATTTACAACCTGACAATTTCTACCACTTATTACCATCCATTAGATATTCAGTGATCACATTTAGTGGCTTATTAACTAATCTGGCAACATTTTCCATGTCTGTAGTCAAGAGGAACTTAACAGTTTACCTACTGAAGCTCCTTAATCAAATTAGTGATTGAATGATGCTGTTTAAAACCTGATTACATGCGTGGTCTGAGCTGAATTAAGACACTCGAACAGTTCCAAGGTCCATCAAACATTTGCGATGGCAATGTTTGCGATATCAGGTTAAATTGGTCGTAAATGTCTAGTTAGCGTTTCAAGAGAGAAGTCTCTGAGGTTTTTGCTGGGTCTTCTTGTGCCGTACGGGGCGACGGGTTTAGATAACTCGGCTCAATTGTGTTCCGTCTCAATGAGTAATCTCTCTTTTATTGAAGTATTAAGGGCCTATAATGGCTTCTAAGCTCTTGTGGGTGGCCGGTGGTAGCATCTAAAGAGCTTCGGTGCTGCTTCTTTAGGTCTGGCAGATCTTCTCGCAAAGCCACCACTGCTGAATGTGTCTGAATGCCATACCTCTCTCTGATTAAGTCCCCTGGCCTCGAGCAGCCGAGCGTGAAAGATCAAATGTGCGAAAACAGAGGAGGGTCCATAGTGACGTGATAGTTATCTGTCCCAGTCAATGCAAGGGAGCGAGATAATGGGTGCACATGAAACAAGTGGGCAGCACTGACAACCCCGGACCTATTTGATCCTCCCCAGACCGTAAAGGGGGCTTAAGCCAGGCCCTGTTTCACATAAGAATACTCGGTGGATAATTAGCATACTCCTCCTCCCCTCCTTTCACAGGCCGGCTGCTCTATTGGGTTGGCACCGCTTTGGTGTTTGGGACTTCACCCTCAAATGACCGATCTGCCCCGGTGTTGACCTGATGGCCTCTTTAGCTGACCACTTGATTAAGAGACTTGGGCGTCCTGTCACATTGCCACAGTTCACCTTCTGCTTTGCTGCTGATGGGTCTGTACTGAGGCTGTCAGATGATAACAAATTTGAATCAAATTAGAATTAGTTGCAATGAGTTTTGCACATTATCTATGTATCTCTTTCTCTATCATTCTATCTATCGTTCAATCTTTGTATCGTTCTATCCCTCATTCTATTCATTTATCTACAGTATCTCACAAAAGTGAGTACACCCCTCACCTTTCAGCAACCATTTTAGTATATCTTCTCAAGGGACAATACTATAGAAATGAAACTTGGATATATTTTAGAGTAGTCGGTGTGCAGCTTTTATAGCAGTATAGATTAACTGTCCTCTGAAAATAACTCAACATACAGCCATTTTTGTTAAAATAGCTGGCAACAAAAGTGAGTACACCCTAAGATTTTCTAAGATGGGTTCCAGAACAGGCCTTGCAAGGGTGGATCAACGAAGTTGAGCACTCATTCTGTGTGTCAGGTGCAGAACCTGTCTTCAAACACAGATGCATGAGTGCTGCCAGCATTGCTTTAAAAGTTGCAGAAGTAGAATTTCAGCTTGTCAGTGCTCAAGTCATATGCCACACACTGCAACAAGTTGGTTTGCATGAGTGTCATCCCAGAAGCTGAAGCTGAAGCTTCTGAAGCTGGCTCACACGAAAGCCCGCAAACAGTTTGCTGAAGACAACCTGTCCAAGAGCATGAATTACTGGAACCATGTCCTGTGGTCTGATGAGACTATAAGATAAACTTGTTTGGCTCAGATGGTGTCCAGCATGTGTGGTGATGCCCTGCTGAGAGAAAGAAAATTGTGTCTTGACTACAGTCAAGCGTGGTGGTAGCATCTTGGTCTGGGGCTGCATGAGTGCTGCTGGTACTGGGGAGCTGCTGTTCATTGAAGGAAACATCTATCTATCTAACTATCTATCTATCTATCTATCTATCGTTCTATCGTTCTATCGTTCTATCGTTCTATCGTTCTATCGTTCTACTGTTCTACCGTTCTATCTATCGTTCTATCTATCATTCTATCTATCGTTCTGGCGTTCTATCTTTCTATCTATCATTCTATCTATCATTCTAAATGTTTCTAAATATCATTCTATCAATCAATTATTGTTTATATACAGTTTTTTTTACAGTGTTGCTTTTTTTTGCTTGTCAAGAGAAAGTAAACTCAAAACTTCTCTTACATCTATAAAATAGTAGTTTACATTTTCTCACAATATAAATGATTACTGTGTCATTTGAAATTGCTTTTATTCCCTTCCGTAACTTTGCTTGCATGTTTAAGGCCAGTCTGTCCCGTTAGTTCCCTGGAGGTGCATTAAAAACCTCCACACCCAATAGCTGGCCCTCTCTACTACCACCTGCCCCCTCTAGAACACAGCCGTGGCAGACTACTGCCATTTTAGCAAGTTACTTAGCGGCTGCTCTAGGGAGTTACCCAAAAACTAGACCACATTTAAACCAGTGTCCCCTCAAAACACTCCCTCAATGTCATTATTTAAATATCAGAAATGAAATTACTTTTCTAAAGTTATTTTTTAAGCATGTGCTCTGTATGCATCTTTCATTTTAAAGTGTTATATTTGTTGGTTAATTTGTTAGTTATATATAACAAGCAATTGTTACATTAAAAGGACGTCTAAATCCATTTCCAAAATAAATGAAAAAAATTAAGGCATCTTAATGAGTTAGAGATAAAAAAGGCTCCATTTGACTAAATGATTGTCCTGAATCTCCAGCAAAGGGGTATAATCCTCAATTGGGCCAATTAGCACAAGCCTGGGTTCACTATCCACAGACAAGCCAGCTGATTAGAGCTGACACCAGTCTAGTTCTCACTGCTGCAATGCCAGGTATGATGGGTCTACTTCAAAGAGCCTCCAGGCATCAGCAGGGCAAAGGATTGGAGGCCAACTTTGGCCGGCCCGCTAATCTTCCTGCCGCTAAAGCCACGGCGCTCCCCAGTACTCGCACAAAACCAGCTTACAGTTGCACAATCAGGAGGAATTAAGGCCTGGGTCTGAGTCATACCAATTGCCTTTGATTTTCTGATCGCCTGACCGAGAGGATAGTCACACGTCCTGTCATATGTTTTTAAGGCATGCCTATGACTATGCAGCTAAGCAATGCAGTAAAAATGTCTTTATGGGCATCTAATCGTAATGTTTAGATCGAAACTCTTGACTGAACACAAGTTTAGTTATAGTTGTGTTTTAAAGGAGAAGTTAACTTCCAGAATGAAAATTTCCTGATAATTTACTTACCCCCATGTCATTCATGTCACGTCTTTCTTTCTTCAGTTAAAAACAATTAAGGTTTTTAAGGAAAACATTAAAGAATTTTTCTCCATATCGTGGACTTCAATGGGGATCAGCGGGTTGAAGGTCCAAATTGCAGTTTCAATGCAGCTTCAAAGCTCTCTACATGATCCCAGCCAAGGAATAAGGGTCTTGTTTAGCGAAAAGGTTGGTCATTTTCTAAGAAAAATACACATTTCATCTTGCAGTAGCTCGACCTCACGCATTACGTAATCAGAAGGCGTAGGCAAGTACCGACCCAGTGTTTACAAAGCGAACGTGCAAAGAAAGTCAAACGCACTTTACAAAAAAAGCTAAAACAACGATGTCGAGCACCTTTTCTCTCAGAGGAGAAAATGAGATATTTCACCCTATCCTACCTTTTTGAACCGGAGTACACAGACGAAGAACAAACCATGCATGACTTTTCCAATGTGATTACGTAATATGTGAGGACGTGCTGCACATCGCAAAGCTATTTGTCCAAATTTGTTTCAAATTTCTTGTACACTCTTAAAAAAAAAAGAGTGGCATTGATAGTTCCGTGAAGAACCTTGAACATCCATGGAACCTTTTTAAATGCAGAAAATGTTTTTTATAGTCGAAAAAGGTTATTTCGATTCTTAAAATGTTCTTTGGGGAACCAGAAATGGACTGCAAAAAACCTTTTTGGAACCTTTTTTTTTAAGAGTGTACAGCACTTTGACTTCAACATCTATTGTTAAATGTGACCCTGGACCACAAAACCAGTCTTAAGTCGCTGGGGTATATTTGTAGCAATAGCCAAAAATACATTGCATGGGTCAAAATTTTTGATTTTTCTTTTATGCCAAAAATCGTTAAGAAATTAAGTGAAGATCATGTTTCATGAAGATTTTTTGTAAAATTCCTACTGTAAACATGTTAAAATGTAATTTTTGATTTGTAATATGCATTGTTAAGAACCTAATTTGGACAACTTTAAAGGTGATTTTCTCAGTCTTTTTGATTTTTTTGCATCCTCAGATTTCTGATTTCAAATAGATGTATCTCAGTCAAATATTGTCCTATCCTAACAAACCATACATCAATAGAAAGCTTATTTATTGAGCTTTCATATGATGTATAAATTTGTCAAATTTAACCTTATGACTGGTTTTGTGGTCCAGGGTCACAAATGTGCTTTATAAATTAATAGACATAGTTATTTATTAAGTTCTATACACTGTAAAAAGTTTTCAACAGTTTCAACTTAAACAGTTTAGCTGCCTTAAGATTTTAAGTTAAATCAGGTTAAGTCATTTATACTCACAAGTTATATCAACTCATTTTTATTGTAATAAGTTAAGATGACTTGTAGTTTTAAGCTGATTTAACTTAAAAACTTAAGGCAGCTGCTGAACTTAAAAACCTAAGTTGAATCTGGTGAAAACTTTTTACAGTGTAGTAATAGTTGCCTTTAATAGTAAATCTGTATTTTAATGGGCAAATTGTGTTCCTTGTTTGTTGTTGTTCCTTGTTTTATATTTATTAGGGCTACACAATATGTTGTTATCCTCTGGGCCACAGAAAAAAGAATATTTAAGTAGGTTTTTACAAGAAAACACTATTTCGGTTTTCGACCTCAAAATTTCATGTTTCAATGTGTTACTTTTTGTTTCTTTGTAATTTATTTAATTTGCGTGTGAAACTGTTTAAATATAAATCCTACACTATTTTTTTTTTCAATTAAGTTTTTATACATAATTATGCATGGTCATTTTTTACTTTTTGTTGTTGTCATCTAAAGCTCACTTAGCTCAGCAAACATTAATAATTTAACACAAATGTAATTTATTATTTTTATTTATGTAAAATACTTTAATACAATTTTTATTTAAATGTACATTTTTACACATTTATTAAGGCAAAACAGCCATGACATTTGTTAATTAATTTTTATTTTTGGCTTTTTGATAGTCAAAATTAAAATGTAAAATGTTTATTTATATAAAGTACTATCAAAATACATGCAATCAGTCATTTTTCATTAGTTATGTGTTAAATGGTGATTCCACAACATGTAAAGGTAGCTGTAAGCGTGCATTAGTGAGTGTGCAACTTGACACATGATTGGCAGGTCTGTCTTTGGAGAGAGTTCAGGTAAAGGCTGATTGCTGCTAAAGGGAGTTATGCAACTTCTAATTGATGAATTCTTGATAGATCCTGACCAGCACAAAGAAGAGGAATACTTATGTTACAAAGCGTCGTATCCAGAGTACATTGAAGGGTGCTGTCAAGTGAGTAATTGACTTTTTTTCTTGTTAACAATGATATTGCCAATTAAAGAAGCTTAGCTGTAGAAAACAAAATCTGCTACACTGTGTCTACACCAAGTGGCGCGCTGTGACATGACAAAATACAGTAAAAACAATTATAATCAGTAATTCTGTCTACATGCGGCGCGACACGACAAATCGCTGAGAGTAGGAACTAATGACTCGTTCTATTTATGAAGTACTGAGACACAGTTAAACGGTCGACACGGTGTTACAGCAAATTGTTCCCACAACTGTTGACTAAAGCTCGTCTGAAGCTCAAATTTCAAGTAGGCTAAACATGACCTGGTCTAGGTGAAGAAACACAGTTGGCTTTGATTACAGAATCAAAGAATGGGCAGAATTTCTTCTTAATTTTTTTTTTTTTTTATGTGTGGATTGACTAAATTGACCTGAGGCTGTCTACACTGGATGAAACCAAACAACCAACTTTGTGTCAGTAATAAATAGAACGTTGCATCAGTTTACTGTCAGGGATTTGTCATGTCGCGCTGCATCTAGTGTAGAAAGCATCACAGAGTGTAAACAATGCCACTGAACGTCTCAGGTTACGTATGTAACCCTGGTTCCCTGAGGGAACGAGACACTGCGTCATCAACGCTCTGGGGAATGCCATTGGCGAACCCGGCTCTGAATCAGTCTGCAACCAATAGGATGACGGGAGTGACGTCACCAACGTGATGACGTCATACGACCAGGAAGTATATAAGCATGTGCGTTTCAAACCGGCTTCAGCTTCCAGGAATGAAGCGATGCGCGGTAGGAATGCGGGAATTATGGCCCATGACGCAGTGTCTCGTTCCCTCAGGGAACCAGGGTTACATACGTAACCTGAGACGTTCCCTTTCGGGAACTCTACACTGCGTCATCAACGCTCTGGGGAACGATATGCCCACGTCTCCAGAATTCCAAATTCCTACCCAGTGGTGTTTGTCTGGGAAGAAAAAAGGGGGGCGCTGCTTCTGGTGGATCAAGCCAGGAAAAGCTCTCTGCCTGGGGTTACCAGGGCAAGAGAGGCGGTACACCTCTGTCCGGGGGACCAGCCCGGAATCAGAGGGCAGTGCTCGTTGATACTTACCTGCAGGAGCACTGACGGTTCTCCGCCTGGGAAACTGCCAGGACAGGAGAAGTATTACACCTCCGTCCGGGAATAGTGCCGGAGCGAGAGGGAAGTGGCATATACCTCGGCCCTCGGGCTCGCGAGGAAAGTGGTCGCTCTGTCTGGGGACACCAGCAAAGAGGGACCAGAAGAACTCCGCCTGGAAAACTGCCAGGACGTGAGTGGGATGACATCTCTGCCTGGGGAGCACCCAGCGCGAGAGGGAACATAACAAGTACCTCGGCCCTCAGGCACTCGAGGAGAGTAGTCCAAACTCTGTCTGGGGAACAGCCAGCACGAGAGGGACTAAATTAGCTCCGCCTGGAAAACTGCCAGGTCGCAAGCGGGATTACATCTCTGCCTGGGAGTACCCAGCGAAGAGGGATATGATCCGTCTCGGCCCTCGGGCTCACGAGGAAAGTGTCTACCTCAGTCTGGGGACCAGCCAGACGTAGAGGGACAGGTAGCGTCTGGGGAGTATGCCAGAACGCTAGGTTGCTTCGCCTGGGAAGAGTGCCAGGACGCAAGCGGGATTACATCTCTGCCTGGGACGTACCCAGCGAAGAGGGATTGAGTAAACCTCGGCTCTTGAGCCCATGAGGTTAGGTCATACACCCTAGTCTGGTCACCAGCCAGAGAGGGGTCCTCCTTGGCCCTCGGGCACACAAGGAGAGGGCAATCCTTTGTCGGGGCGCACCCGGATCAAGAGGGATGCAATTAGTGCCTGGAAGCTCTGGCCAGAGCACGGGAAATAGCTCCGCCTGGAAACAGCCAGGACGCGAGTGGAATTACATCTCTGCCTGGGGAGTACCCAGCGCACGAGGAATCATAGCAAGAACCTCGGCCCTCAGGCACTCGAGGAAAGTAGTCCAAACTCTGTCTGGGGAACAGCCAGCACGAGAGGGACTGAATTAGCTCCGCCTGGAAAACTGCCAGGACGCGAGTGGGATTACATCTCTGCCTGGGAGTACCAGCGAAGAGGGATATGATCTGCCTCGGCCCTCGGGCTCACGAGGTGAAAGTGTCTACCTCAGACTGGGACAGGTAGCGCCTGGGGAGAAAGCCAGGACGCTCGGTTGCTTCGCCTGGGAAATTTGCCAGGACGCAAGCGAAATAACATCTCTGCCTGGGGAGCACCCAGCGAAGAGGGAGAGTTATCCACCTCGGCCCTCAGGCCCCGAGGTGATAGGCCTCCGTCTGGTGACCAGCCAGACTAAGAAGCATCCTCGGCCCTCAGGCACACGAGGAAGGGTAATCCCTTTGTCGGGGCATACCCGGACAACAGGGACCCGAGAAGTGTCTGGAAACTCTGGCCAGAACACTAAATTAACTCCGCCTGGAAAACCGCCAGGACGCGAGTGGAATTACATCTCTGCCTGGGGAGCACCCAGCGCAAGAGGGAACATCTACCTCGGCCCTCGGGCTCACGAGGGATAGCGCCTTCGCTGTCAGCTCAGGACAGCCGAGCTCGTAGCTCTTAGGTCTAGTTCATAGAACTTTACAAAGGTCAAAGGGGTGGACCAACCCGCCGCACTGCAGATGTCCTGAATGGGGACACCTGCTAGCAGAGCTTTGGAGGCAGCCATGCCTCGAGTTGAGTGAGCCTTGACGCCCATCGGTGATGGGAGGCCAGAGGACTCATAAGCAGTAGTTATTGCATCTACAATCCATCTACTGATAGTATGCTTAGTTGCCGGGAGCCCCCTCTTAGGGGGACCGTAACAAACTAGCAATTGCTCTGACTTTCGCCACAGGGCAGCTCTGTGGACGTATGTGTCCAGTGCTCGCACTGGACACATGCAGTTATACTTCCGATGGTCGTTCTCCACGAATGGAGGAGGATAAAAGGCCTGTAGGGTGACTGGCTGTGGTACTGCTGTTGGAACCTTCGGTACGTACCCTGGTCTAGGGTAGAGGAACGCTTTGGCCAAACCGGGCGCAAAGTCGATATATGAAGGGGCCACTGAAAGGGCCTGAAGATCTCCTACTCTCCTCAGAGAAGTAAGAGCCAACAGCAGCGCCGTCTTAATTGTAAGGAAGCGATCTGAAATCTCCTCAACGGGCTCGAATGGAGGCCGAGAGAGGGCTTCAAGGACCACAGCGAGATCCCAAGAAGGAGTTCTGGGTACCACCCGAGGCCTTATCCTGAGTGCACCACGAAGGAAACGTATGACCAAGGTGTTCTTGCCCACTGACATACCACCGAGAGGGGTGTGGAAGGCCGATAATGCCGCCACGTAAACCTTCAGGGTGGAGTGGGCTAGCCCTATGGAGAGGCGAGACTGCAAGAACTCCAGCACTGTACCAACCGGGCAGTGGACTGGGTCTGCGTGTCGCTCTTCACACCATGAAGTGAAAAGCTTCCACTTAAGGCCATAAAGTTTCCTTGTAGAGGGAGCTCTAGAGTGAAGGATGGTCTCCACAACCTCGGCTGGGAGACCACTGTCTATGAGGTGTGCCCCCTCAGAGGCCACACCCATAGTTTCCACTTCTCTGGGTGGGGGTGGCAAATTGCGCCCCCAGCCTGAGAAAGAAGGTCCTTCCTGACCGGAATCTCCCACGGAGAGCCGTCGAGGAGGGAAATGATGTCCGAGAACCATACTCGGGCCGGCCAGTACGGGGCTACTAGTAGTAGACTGACTCCGTACCGGCGCACTCTTTCTAGAACTCCTGGGAGCAGAGCGATCGGGGGGAAAGCGTACAGACGAAGCCTCGGCCAGGTCTGTACCATAGCGTCCAGCCCCAGTGGAGCTGGAGGCGTTAGAGAGTACCAAAGGGGACATTGCGAAGTCTCTTGAGTCGCAAAGAGGTCCACTTGAGCTTGGCCAAACACTCTCCATATCTGCTTCACCACCTCGGGGTGAAGTTTCCACTCCCCGGGCCTCGGCCCCTGCCTCGACAGGATGTCTGCTCCAATGTTCAGATGCCAAGGGATATGAACTGCACTCAGTGAGAGGAGTTTCCCTTGGGACCACAGGAGGATATGGTACGCCAGCTTGAATAAGGGGCGTGAACGCACACCTCCTTGGTGGTTGATGTAATATACTACCGCTGTGTTGTCGGTGCGAACTAACACATGACGGTTTCTCAGGTCTGGGAGGAAATGCCTCAAGGCCTTGAACACTGCTAACATCTCTAGGCAATTGATGTGCCACAAGAGATGGTGACCGGTCCATAGGCCGGAGGCCGAGCGGCCACTCATGACCGCTCCCCACCCGGTGAGGGATGCATCTGTCTCTAGCGTGACGCGGCGACAAGGAGCTCCCAAGACCGGGCCCTGAGATAGGAACCAAGGTTTCTTCCACATGTCTAAGGCACGAAGGCAACGCCGCGTGACCTTGATCTTGCGGAACGGATTTCCCCTCGGGGAGAATCCCTTGGTCTTGAGCCACCACTGCAGTGGCCTCATATGCAGCAGGCCAAAAGGTATTACGTTGGCTGCAGCTGCCATGAGACCTAACAGTACTTGGAACTGTTTGACAGTGAGTGACAGGCCTAGCTTGACCGCATTGACTGCAGTAAGGATCGACTCGATCCGAGCAGGAGACATTCGTGCCTGCATCGTGGTCGAATCCCATGCCACACCTAGATAAGTGGTTCTCTGTAAAGGAGACAGCACACTTTTCTTGGCGTTGAGCCTCAACCCCAGCTTTTTCATATGAGCGAGAACAACATCTCGATGCTGAGCCGCTAACTGTACTGAGCTGGCTAGGATAAGCCAGTCGTCTATGTAGTTGAGTATGCGGATGCCCTGGAGTCGCAACAGAGCCAGCGCAGCATCCACACACTTCGTGAAAGTGCGGGGTGAGAGTGCTAGGCCGAAAGGAAGAACTCGATATTGGTAAGCTTCGCCCCTGAAAGCGAACCTGAGAAACTTCCTGTGTTGAGGAAGGATGGAGATATGGAAATATGCATCTTTGAGATCTATCGTGACAAACCAGTCCTCGGACCTGATTTGAGACACGACCTGCTTGACAGTAAGCATTCTGAACTTCAGCTTCATAACTGAGCGGTTCAGTAGCCTGAGATCTAAGATGGGCCTCAGCCCTCCATCCTTCTTGGGAACAATGAAGTACCGGCTGTAGAACCCGGATTCTCTGTGCTGAGGAGGGACCACCTCAATGGCTCCCTTCCTTAGAAGAGAAATTACTTCTTGTTCCATGACCAGAACCTGCTCTGGGCCTACCAGGGTAGGAAATACTCCGCTGAACTGAGGCGGAGGAGCGCCGAACTGGATTTGATAACCTTTCTCTACCGTACGAAGAACCCATGAAGATACATTTGGCAGTAGTTTCCACGCTGCTAGAAAATGTACTAAGGGAACCAGCCTCTCGAGACTGGCCTCTGGTAGAGTTTGAGGAACTAATTCGGTGGCCTGTAACAGCTGACTGGCAAGCGACACCTGAACTAATTGCTCTGAGGACCCCCGTAGGGGTGACAAACTTGCTGAGTCCGCTACGAAATCGGGCGGAAACCCCAGCAGAGGTTTGCGGGAGACAGCCGCGCCCTGAAACACTGGCAGGGTTAGCTGACTGGTCTCCTGAGGGCCCCGAGGGAGAGTGGGTACCATAAATTGTGGAAGACCCGCTTCTCCCCCGAGAGGGGCTGCCCTCAATGGCCCTGAGACACAAAAGTCAGGGCCGCTTAGCCGAGGACCTCTTTGACTGCAGGACGACCCTCAGGTCCGGCCTGGCCTTAGAGGCCCTCGACTTGGAGCGTGACTTGCCCTGCCCCCTAGATCTATCTGGCGGGGCACGAGCGGCCACGCTAGCTTTTTGGGTCTGGCGGTGTGAGGAGCTGGTACGCGGCTGGGGCTGCTCCCGTCCGGCAGCCCCAGCATAGACACGGCGAGGGAGGTACTGTTGGAAGGCCGCACTTTGTTTGCGGGCCTCCTGGTACCTGCTGACGACGGCCTCGACCGAGTCGCCAAACAGACCAGGAGACTTGAGTGGGGCGTCCAGCAGAAGGGCCCTGTCCTTCTCCTTCATGTCGGACAGGGACAACCATAGGTGTCTCTCCGCGACCACCAGGGCTGCCATAGACCGCCCAACAGCGCGGGCGGTCTCCTTGGTGGCACGGAGAGCTAGATCTGCTGTTCGCCTCAACTCAGAAACATTGACCTCCCTGCCTTCGTCTAGGTCTTTAAGCAGGTCAGCCTGGTACGCTTGCAACACAGACATTGTGTGCAAGCATGAACCGGCCTGACCTGCTGCCGCGTACCCCTTGCCCAGCAAGCTGGAAGTTAGTTTTAAAGGCTTGGTGGGCAAGGTTGGAGCCTTCAAAGATGATGCCGCTGCGGGCGACAGATAGCTCGCAAGCGTCTGCTCAACCCTGGGCATCATCTTATAGCCGCACTCCTCTACCCCCCCAACGTTACCGTAGTAACCGGAGGAAGGGGTGAAGACGCGGGCTGAGAAGGGTTTTTCCCATGATCTCGACAGCTCACTGTGGAGATCAGGGAAAAACGGAAGGCTCCTTCCTGGAGGTGGCTTGTGTGTCCGCAGAAAGCGCTCATCTAGCTTGCTTTCATGCGGCTCATTTTGACTGTGCTCGGCGGGCCAGCTGATGTTGAGCCTGGCTACCGCACGAGTCACCACCTCCAAGAGCTCCTCAAACTGCGGGGATTTTACTGGCGGTTGGATGAGGTCAACACTCTCTACGTCAACCTCCTCGGAGGAAGACAAGAGTAGTGTTGAGACCTCCTCTCGGGGGGAAGTAACCGCAGTGCGGGCTTCAGCATCCAAGAGGAGATCAACCGATCCGCCGGGTGAGGAAGGAGATAGGGGATCACCCGTCTCCATACCCTCCAGCAGATCGAGCTGCGAACCCCACGAGTGCAGCTGCCGCTCCGCCTCAGCGGAAGCGGGGCCAGACCCGCGAGGAACGCTGGTGAAGGCTCCCTCCTCGAAGAGAGCCTTCCGGGAACGAAGCACCCGCAGTGGAAGGCGCTCACACTGCGGACAGCCAGCCCCCTCGAGGGCTGACTGAGCATGCTCCGCTCCCATGCAGAGAACACACAGACTGTGTGTATCCCCACCAACGATGAATCGCTGGCAAGGAGGAACACACCGTCTGTGTGACTGCTGCACCGCCATAACAAACTTCTTTCCCCTTTTTGACATTGCTCAAAAGAAAGTTGTGCAAACTGGCACAGAAAAACAGCAATGCAAATAACCAGACAAACAGACCAACATAGAGCGCTTCGCTGAATGACAAAAGCTGAAGCCGGTTTGAAACGCACATGCTTATATACTTCCTGGTCGTATGACGTCATCACGTTGGTGACGTCACTCCCGTCATCCTATTGGTTGCAGACTGATTCAGAGCCGGGTTCGCCAATGGCATTCCCCAGAGCGTTGATGACGCAGTGTAGAGTTCCCGAAAGGGAACTGAACGAAACTCTAATATTTTGCTGATTATTGCTGCTGAAAATGATCAATTGTCATGTTTTGGGCTGTATTAAAGGAGTAGTTCACTTTCAGAACAAAGATTTACAGATAATGTACTCACCCCCTTGTCATCCAAGATGATCATGTCTTTCTTTCTTCATTCGTAAGGAAATTATGTTTTTTGAGGAAAACATTTCAGGATTTCTCTCCATATAATGGACTTCTATGGTGCCCCTGAGTTTGAACTTCCAAAATGCAGCTTCAAATGGCTCTAAACGATTACAGCAGAGGAAAGAAGGGTCTTATCTAGCAAAACGATCGGTTATTTTCTAAAAAAAAAAAAAAAAAAAAAAAAATTCCAATTTATATACTTTTTAACTTCAAATGCCAGCTTGTCTAACTCTGTGTATACTCTGCGTAGAGATTAAAAAGTATATAAATTGTAAATATTTTTAGAAAATAACTGATCGTTTTGCTATATAAGACCCTTCTTCCTCAGCTGGGATCATTTAGAGCCCTTTGAAGCTGCATTTAAGCTGCATTTTGGAAGTTCAAACTCGGGGGCACCATAGAAGTCCATTATATGGAGAGAAATCCTGAAATGTTTTCCTCAAAAAACGTAATTTCTTTACGAATGAAGAAAGAAAGACATGAACATCTTGGATGACAAGGGGGTGAGTACATTATCTGTAATTTTGTTCTGAAAGTGAACTACTCCTTTAATAATTGGTTGGACAGGGAAAAACATTTGGAGTAGCCTACAATAGACTACCAAAAGTTATTACAAATCAAGGAGAAGAGTGCAAAACACTGTCTGAGGAACAAAAGGCAAAAACAAAGTAATTCTTGACGTGTTTGTTCTTATCATTTCTGGTCAGGTATGTGAAATATTAGGCTAATATCTTAATTAATACTGCTGATACATACCTCTAATATGGCTGTGCATTTGTGTGACTGACTAAACTGTGACATAAGTACAAACCCTCTATAAATAAAGAGTTCTATTGTATTTTGTTGCGTTGCGCCACGCTGCACAGTGTTATCTAGTAAAAACAAGTAGCCCTATATGCATTGCATTCCTCAATAAAAACACTAATTTATATAATTTATTAGCAGGGAAATTTGAAAGTGTTGTTATACACTTCAAAATAGATCAAAATCTGATTAATATCACTACTTGTATAATCCTGAGTTAAGCGTGGGTAGCCTTACAGTAGCCTGAGGCTACCATTAACTTCAGGACAGGTGAGCTATGTTGGATTAGTTTCTTCACACTGGAAGGTGGGCTAATGCTCGGCTAAGAATGTGAAACAGGCATGTAATTAAACTTCTTAAGCGGTTGGAGATTGAAGCTAATGAGAACTTCATCACTGACAGGGTGAGAATTTGGACTACATGATTGGTTTCAAGTTAGCTCAGCTTGATTTGCTTTGGAATGTAGTGCATGCAGGCATTGCGTTTCTTAGAGGTGTCATTGTTGTGATGCTTCTGTCAAGTCATTTTGAGAATCTTAGGGATTTTGCTATACTAAAATCTCAAATTTATTAGCCGCTTTCTTTATTTCTTGATTTATTCTTAGTTCCAGGTTGTAACCGCTCAATGATAAATTAATAATAGACTTGTTAAATATTATATGTATACCAAACATGGCATCTATATTATGACAGGTTTTTACTTTGCTGCTTTCATAGAGCTTCTGAGACACATCTTTTGGATGCATGTTACAGAATTAGCCCTGGTTTTGTGAGTATTTAAATCACCAATATAAAAAATACATTTATGTATAGTTGATAACTCTGTAATGTGATGTGTAAAATTTATCAACGACACTTTTAAACCCCTTTTAAACCATCAAGCTCAAAACATATGCATGTTAGCAGTGGGATTAAATGGATTCATGTATTTATGAGGTATTTGTGTAGTGAAATAGCAAACAAATTGTAAGTGGTTTCTGTTGTTGGAAGCTCCAGCTACAAGCCGAGCTGCTGGAGTCTAGGTCACCAGTTCAGGTCCTTGTCACCTGGAGTAGCGCTCTTATCTGAGCTGTTTTGTCAGATCCTGTCATGACATCTGTGCTCCTATTGGCTGCAATCTAACCTGAAACATGTTGGCATCAGCCTGCCAGAGGTACAGCGATGTGGAGAGAGATAGATGAAGGAGGAAGATTGAAGGAGAAAGGGCAACGGTAAAGACGAGACTGCAAATAAGGACAAAAAGAGGGGGGTCAGCTTGGGGAGTTGAGATTGTGAATTCAGAGCTTGTATTTTGTTCTTGTGCTGCTAGATACATGGTAGTTGGATTTATTATGTCCCGTGTTATGTGAGATACAAGGTGCTGTTTTGAGTGTTGAAATTAAGATATTTTTGATCAAATCTGAGAGATTTCTGACCCTACATAGACAACAACGCAACTGACACATTTAAGCCCCAGAAAGGTAGTAAGGACATTGTTAAAATAGTCCATGTGACATCAGTGGTTCAACCGTAAGGTTATGAAGCTACGACAATACTTTTTGTGCGCAAAGAAAACAAAAATAACAACTTTATTTAACTATTTAATTTCTTCTGTGTTATAACATTATGGTTAAACTACAGACGTCACATGGACTATTTTAACAATGTCCTTACTACCTTTCTGGGCCTTGAACAGGTCAGTTGTGTTGCTGTTTATGCAGGGTCAGAAATCATCAAAAATATCTTAATTTGTGTCATGAAGATGAACAAAGATAAGGGTGAGATTAATGACAGAATTTTCATTTTTTGGTGAACTATTTCTTTAAGTATTCTCTATGTACAGTTGGTGTCAAAAGTTTACATACACCTTGCAGAATCAGCAAAATGTTAATTATTTGACCAAAATAAGAGGGATCATACAAAATGCATGGTATTTTTTATTTAGTACTGACCTGAATAAGATATTTCACATAAAAGACGTTTACATATAGTCCACAAGAAAAAATAATAGTTGAATTTATAAAAATGACCCTGTTCAGAATTTTACAAACTGCCCATTGTTCTTCAGAAAAATCCTTTAGGTCCCACAAATTCTGTTTTTTTTTTTTTTTTTTTTTTTCGGCTTTTTTTGTATTTGAACCCTTTCCAACAGTGACTGTATAATTTTGAGATCCATCTTTTCACACTGAGGACAACTGAGGAACTTCAGAAGGAAACATTAATAATTAATAATTTGAAGATCAGTGTAAATTTTACTTATTTTGTCTTCTGGGTAACATGTATCTTCTATAGCTTCTGAAGGGCAGTACTTAATAATGTATAAAAAATATGATATTTAGGCAAAATAAGAAAAATGTACATATCTTCATTCTCTTCAAAAGTTTACACCCCTGCCTCTTAATGCACGGCTTTTCCTTCTGAAGCATCAGTGAGTGTTTGAACCTTCTGTAATAGTTGCATATGAGTCCCTCAGTTGTCCTCAGTGTGAAAAGATGGATCTCAAAATCATACAGTCATTGTTGGAAAAGGTTCAAATGCACAAAAATGCTGAAGAAACAAAGAATTTGTTAGGACCTGAAGGGTTTTTCTGAAGAACAGGGGGCAGTTTAACTGTTCAGGACAAACAAGGGACTCATGAACAACAAACACAGCTGTGGATCATTCAGGTAACAACACAGTATTAAGAATCAAGTGTATGTAAACTTTTGAACAGGGTCATTTTTATAAATTCTATTATTTTCTCTATGTGTAAACACCTTTTATGTGAAACATCTTATTCAGGTCAGTACTAAATTTTGTATGATCCCTCTTTTTTTTTTCTAAAATAGTTAACATTTTGCAGATTCTGCAAGGTGTATGAAAAATTTTGACCTCAACTGTATGTCCGATGCTGCTTCCCTCCATCTGCTCTAAATTTGGGTCTGTAAACACTGCATAACATCACTTTTGAAATGATTACTGTTGCATTTTTAAGAAAAGTTAATTTTTTTGCTGCAATAACATATCTCACTTAAAGGAACACTCCACTTTTTTTTTGGAAATAGGCTCATTCTCCAACTCCCCCCCGAGTTAATAAGTTGATTTTTTACCGTTTTGAAATCCATTCAGCCGTTCTCCTGTTCTGGCGATATCACTTTTAGCATAGCTTAGCATAGATCATTGAATCCTATTAGACCAATAGCATCGCGTTCAAAAATGACCAACGAGTTTCCATATTTGTTGTATTTAAAACTTGACTCTTCTGTAGTTATATCGTGTACTAAGACCGGTGGAAATGCAAAGCTGCGAGTTTCTAGGCTGATAAGATTAGGAACTACACTTCCATTCCGGCGTGATAGTCAAGGAAGTTTGCTGCCGTAATATGGCCGAATGCATATGCTTGTGTGACTTTGCAGTAAAGTGTTGAAGAGGTTAATGTGTTTGGAAAAAAAACAGTTTTCTGCTTTTCATGCAAAGTAGTGAAACTTCAAATAAATCCAAATGCAAATTTTCACAGTATTATGTAAAAATAAAATATAACTGACTAAGTCTTTAAAAACTGGTAGACAGGCGTTATCACGTTCTACGGTTTGTTTCAAGGCTTGTGAAATACTTAACAAAGTAGCATAGCGAAAGGTCACAGGTCATTAGTTTTTACCAGAGAGCAAACATAACGTGACGTTTCCCAAATAGTCACTTGAGTGGGGAATAAGACTATGAAAGAATGAGCAAACACTTCATTTTGTTTAACTAGCAATTATATTAGCATTACAAACAACTCTAAGTTGTTAAGTCCTTTGAATTTGAAGTATCAGTGGTGTAAAAGCCCTAGTGTTGTATTGGAGGGCATGCGACTGCAGTTTTGGCTGAATTTATTGTCATCGGCATCCCAGGCGTCATCCGCCACACTCTTGTCCGTATTCAGAGAGGGAAGTCCAAAGGTGGAATTTTGATCCAGGCCATAGAGTGCCATAGCCAGGAGCAATTCCTGCTTTGGCTCCGCTGGCATTCGACTTTAAAAATAACTTTCCCACAGTGTGTGTCTCATCCAGATATGGGCTGGTGTGGGACAGGCTGTTTTGTCGGATGGAAGCTTTGGGGTTTTGCTTAGGAGCCCCTTTGGTGTGTGACTCAAATATAAATTCCCATAAACGATCATCTGATAGTTTAACTCAAATGCTTTTTTGACCTATGAAGTAAGGCTGTAATATATGTGGTTTGGCACTGCCATTTTCTTAGAACTAACTGGCAGCAATGCAAGTATCACTTCTCTTCAAAATAATTACGTAGTGTATTGTTGTGTATTGCACTACAAAATTATTTTGGAGAGTGATACTGTTACTGATACTGTTACTGATACTGATATATTGTCTATATTTATTTTAATAGTCTCATACTGGAAATGACTGCAGTTTAAAGCACTCTTATGCTTCAGTAGAGTCTGTTGCAGCTTTACCAAGCAGACAACGTGACCGTACGCATTTTAAACACATGGGGAATTGTGTGGAACTAATGGCGGTTTGTCTACATCAGGGTTAATGCTATATCACATTTCACAACAAGAGATAAGAGGACTGTTGTGTATATTACAGTCAAATATATATATTGAATTTTAACATAATTTTAACTTTTTTCAAAAATAGGGTGGCTACTAAGTGTATGTGTGTGTTTATTTATAATTTTTTGTTTTGTTTTATGCATGCTATATATTGTAGACATTTTTAAATCTATAACTACATTTTAATATATTTTCAATAAGGTTTGGTTTATTGAGGGTCAAATTATATGCATGCAAATTGTATAATATCCAACGTACGCATTTCTAGTAATTGTGCAGTTAATTCTCATATTGTATTTTCAGAAAATTTTGGAATATTTGTCCTCTCCCCAAATTTGTCACCACCGAAACACAGTAATATATAATTTAATAAGAAGGATAATTCTGACCTATTAAGATTTTGCTTCTTTGTAAATATATTAATTTTTCTAGTTTGTCAAAGTTTTCAGAGGTAAATCAATAGCAATTACAAGTTTAACAATATTTAGTAGATTTGTATTATTTTAAATCTAATTTTTCTTTGTAAAAGGCAAAAAGTTGATCATACTGATTCGAAAGTTCGAAAGATTCATTAGTTTGAATATACAGTCAAGCCCGAAATTCATACCCCTGGTAAATTCTGACTTAGTTACTTTTATTCAACCAGCATTTTTATGTTTTTTTTTTGTTTTTTTTTTTTATTAGAAATGACACAGATGTCTCCCAGTAGATAATAAGACGATGTACAAGAGGCATCATTGTGGAAAAAAAATATTACTCAATATTACTTTTATTTACATTTGAACAAAAAGTGTTTAAAATGTCTAAAGATTATTCATACCCTTCTCAATAATCAATAGAAAAGCCTTTATTGGCTATTACAGCAATCAAATTCTTCCTGTAATTGCTGACCAGCTTTTTGCATGTCTCCACTGGTATTTTTGCCCATTCATCTTTAGCAGCTCTTTCAGGTTGGAGGGTCTCCTTGCCATCACTCTGATCTTTAGCTCCCTCCACAGATTCTCAGTTGGATTTAAGTCAGGACTCTGGTTGGGCCACTGCAAAATGTTAATGTCTGCTAACCATTCACCACTTTTGCTGTGTGTTTTGGGTCGTTATCATGGTGAAATGTCCACTGACAGTAGTGACAATTTCATGGGATAACATCCAAAAATACAAAGATGACACTACCGAAACTTCATCAAATGTTTTGGTCGTGACTGTTTCGGTAGTGACAATTTTAGATGCTTTTGAGCCTGGCTCAAAGATGCTAATCAACACATGTTTACCTCACACAGTTCTGAACAGTTGTACACATATAGGAACTAAATCTTATGGAATAACTCCCAAAAAAGTGTTTAATTATAGAGAAATTGTGTTTGGTAGTGATGTTCCTTAAAGTTACACACATCTTTTTTACTTTTAAACACATTTACCTCAAAATGAATGGGCTTATCTACTCACCATGTTGCTATGAGAAAGAGTGCCTCATAAATATTTTCTGATTTCTGTTTACAGAAGAGCCTACAATTATGACTCTAAAATTAGCTTTTTTGTGTGTGTGTCTAGTGGAGGATCAAGCAGTGACCATCAGGTCCAAACCCCACAGGTAGCCTTTCAGAGAGGTTGTATAGAGATGTACCAGAGCACAGATAATAAGTATTGATCACCGAAGAATGTACCTTATTGTTGTGAAAAGATTGTTCACGGCCAGGCATAAAGAGTAACACTACTTCAAAAAAAGGGTGTCTGTGTAAGTAGATCCGCCTTCTATTTTGTGGAAGATTTTTGAGCCCCATTGTAAGCTGAGGATGATTTTAAATGTGTGGCTAAGATAAACTTTCCCATTGTCATTAATGAGGACGGCTAATACTGAGTGACAAGTGCATTTGGAGAGGGAGAAAAAAGAGCCGTTAAATTTGTCAAAGCAGATCATTTCAACTGAGCAAACTTAAGGCCTTTGGGGGGGGGGGGGGGGGTGTTTTTTTATTCTCATGAAGCCGTAGCCTTGAACCATTTTCAAAACATACAGAAAAAAGCAAAGAAATGCTGGAAGACTCACGTCTATTTTAGCTGTGTCAAGAGAATTAGTTTTCAGTATCATTTTGGTCTCTGCTGAAATCTGTCACCAATACTGATGTGTATACCTACCTTTTTGTTCCATCGTTTTAGTCTTTTTATAGAAATCAAATGCCAGTGACTGATGAAAGTGACAATTATGCAGTAGAATAAAATCATCCAAACATTTAAAGATAAGGTGTTTGTCACGATTGACAAGTTTTTAAATGTTTTAAGCCTCTTGTGCTCACCAAGGCTGCATTAATTTGTTTAAATATACAGTAAAACAGTGAAATAGTTAAATTTAAAATAACTGTTTTCTGTTGTAATATATTCTGTGATGATTATTAGTGTTGAAAACAGCTGTGAATACAATGATACTCCTAACCTGTGGGTGAATGTTCTGGAACAGAGACTTTGTTTAGTTTCTGTTTTACCTCATTGTAAAGTTCCTTACTCACCCCCTGTGGCACCTTTGACACTTTTCTCTACTTTACAAAACCCAACATAATCTCATGCCATTTTGTAATCATTTTGGATTTAGATGAATTTATGGCTAATTTATATACATGTATATGATATTATTCATATAAATTCAAGTTTCTGTATGATCTGCTTCACCCAAGTGACAGTTATGTTTAGAGGTTTACCTTTCTGCTTACATTTTCTCAAAATTATATTTTTGTATGATTTGTCTCATAAAATAGTTTTCTCCTGTAAGATCAGGTTGAATACCAAATTTTGATTAACTTCACAGGTACCTGTTTTTGCCTGCTGTCTATGAGCATCAGTAGTGCAGTGTTTGTGAATAATGTTGAGTTGGAAATATTGTTATTATGAGTTCCGAGCACATGAATGACTCAAGCCCTGTTTACACCAGTGCGTTTTAGTTTTGAAATGGCGTTTTAACATTTTTTGGTCTGTTTACACTAAAATGCAAACCCAGAGTTTTCATACCAAAATGGGGTCTGCAGCGTTTTCGAAAGTATCTGTTTTCAAGAGTCAAAAGCATTGGAGTATTGTAAACAACAGGTGTAACTGTGGCAAAGTTATGCTTTTTAAAATAAAGGCGCAATAGTGTAAACGTAGCCTCAGGATGAATTCTATTCTGTTCTGAATTTTTAACTGTGATGTTGCAAGGGACATGTTGATTTGAAACATGGCTGAAATGCTGATTTGTAATATACAGTGCCCTCCACTAATATTGGCACCCTTGGTAAATAAGAGCAAAGGTGACTGTGAAAATAAATCTGCATTGTTTATCCTTTAGATCTTTCATTCAAAAAATTCACAAAATTCTAACCTTTCCTCTAAGTAAAACGATGGAAACTGAGGGGGAAATCTCATTATGAAATGTTTTTTTTTTCTCTAGTTAACGTTGGCCACAATTATTGGCACCCCTAGAAATTTGTCTAAGTAAAATATCTCTAAAGTATATTCCCATTAATATTAAAAAAATTTTTTAGCACACCAGGGTGGCTAGGAGTATAAAATTGTCCAGCTATGACTTTCTGTTCCACATGATCATAAATATGAGGAACACAAGGGCTAACTTCCCTTAATCATCCATCACAACCCTGCTGAAAAAAACAGCATATGCTGGTTAGGTAGGTTTTGATGCTGGGATGCTGGTTTATGCTGGTCATGTTGCTGGTCAAGGACCAGCATAAACCAGCAAAGGACCAGCATAAACCAGCATAAACCAGCTAAAACCAGCATCCCAGCATCAAAACCTACCTAACCAGCATATGCTGTTTTTTTCAGCAGGGAAGAAGTAAAACCAAAGTATGTAGTTCTGATGTGCGGAACAAGTTTGTTGAGCTTCACAAAATAGAAAGTGTCTGTAAGAAAAGAGCTAAAGCATTACAAATCCCCATTCCCACCATCAGGGAAACAATTAAGGAGTTCCAATCAACGAAAGATGTTACAAATCTGCCTAAAATCGCTTTTTCAGTTTCTATTTTACCTTATTGTAAAGTTCCTTCCTCGCCCCCTGTGGCACCTCTGACACTTTTCACTAGTTTATGCCGGTCGAGCCACAACAGATGCTAATGCAAAAGCCACTGTGTCCCTTTCAGCGTCTCTTTGCCACATTTCCACAGCTCCCAAGTCTCTGCCCTTAATTCAGTCTGTTAGGCTATTCATGTGATAACTATCTGAGGAGATAGCGCTACGACTAGCGCTTCTTGCGAGCGAGCCATTCCCTGTTCACGGACCCCATCACTTTTGCTAAGAGCTAACCGATATCAAAACAAGATGAGAAAACTGTCTTATCACATCTTTGCTTTTTACAGCAAAGTCACAAATGCCATTCTTTGTGTTACAAGCCAAACAGAAATGCTAACCAAATCAACCCCAGACTTCTTTTTATAACATCTCGCCTTACCTTTCATTCGGCGGCTTTGAAAATTGATGCCCATTTGGCAGATGCCAAAGCTCTTAGCCGACACATTGTGCAAAAAAATATGACAGGTCTTAATTATCAGTAATGAAGCAGGAATAAGCTGCGCACTTAGATATAATATACTAAACGACCTTTCGGGGGCTAGGAGTGATGATTAAAGGTATCCATTTCATGAATCATGCCTCATTTAGTCGCTAGTCTTTTGTGTTGGCTAATGAGCGCGGAGCGACGTTTTTAAGTTGGACGTGTAAATGGTTGGAAAGTGTAAAAGCTGATTAAACTGATTTAGTGTCTTGAGACCCGTCGAACATTACTTTAGTTTAGAGGAAGCTGCTAGCCGTCTTTATCGCAGGTTTCTCATAGAGCTGATAAGGACTCTGCTGTCTCATGCTGTTTATTTTATTAGCATACTCAGAGATTAGCATAGGCGAGGGAGAGAAATTGTACTTAGCCCTTTGTTTTCACGTAATGACAGTCTTTAAATGTAGTACTTATTCATTATTATTGTGGAAGTAGAGGAAATGGAGGATTGTGAAATGCTAAAGGCTAGCAAGCTAAAAGCTAGCGCAGAAAAACTGGGCTGTAGCAGTTTGCACAGACCATTTTGTTACCATTTTATGTTTTGGCGAACTAGTGGTATTTGTATGAATTTGTGATCTTATTTATACGTTTCTGTGTGATCTGCTTCACCCAAGTTATGTTTAGGGGTGAACCCTAATGCTGACTTTTTTCTAAAAATCATACATTTTTGCATGATTCACCTCGTAAAATAGTTGTTTCCCTGTAAGATCAGGTTGGAATACCACATTTTGGCTAACTTCACAGGTACCTGTTTTTGCCTGCTTTCTATAAGCATCAATAGCGCAATGTTTGTGAATATAGAACTTTTTCCTGAGTACAAATTCCGAATTCTAACTTCAGATTGGTTTTTCTTCTGTTATGGTCTCTATAGGAACCCTCTTAAAAAGCGTCCATCTGTTTTTAATGTAGCTAACGTTGGCAGCTTCGTGTCATCTACACACTCATTAAACTTTGAGGAGAGAAGACACTAACAAATGACGGTCATTGCAACATTGCAAAATGATGGTGGCAAGTGGCCATGTGCTTTTTAAAAACATTTTAATAGGTTTAACATTAGATTATCAGATCGGAATATATACAAATTTGACTAGAAAAACTGAGAAATGAGAAACTGGAAATGCAAAGTATTCTTTCTGGTTAAGAGTCAGTTGTATAAGTTCCAAGCACATGAATGACTCAAGTCCTGTTTACACTATTGCTTTAAAACTGTGTTTTAAACTGAAAATGATCCTCATCTACACTGGCGTATTTACTGCGTTTCAGAAATGTTCTCTACCGAAAATGCATGTGACATGACCATTCAGGCTGCATACATTATCAAGGGTGTTTTAGTTTGAGAATCATAATAAAACTGACTGTTATTCCTTAAAATAAGGAAAATAAGATGCAACTAATGAGCATGATGTTATTATTTACACGGCCATCAAAGATATGCAGAGCATTTTCAAAAATCTCCATTTTCAAGTTTAAATATGCCAGAGAAGTGTAAATGACAGGTGCAACCATAGCAAAAGTTATGCGTTTTAAAATAAAAACGCACTAGTGTAAACATAGATTATAAGGAGTTTGCAGATATTCAAAAGTATCAATTTTTGAGGGTAGAAAACATCAGATAGTTCAATCGACAGGCATCACCATAGCAAAACTCATGCATTTAAAAAAAATGCACTAAAACATTGTCTGCAGCATTTTCGAAAGTCCCAGTTTTCAATGGTTGTTAACATTGGATTAGACAAATAGATAGAAAGAGAGGGCACCTCTGGCTCTCACCCTGTCAGCTCCAGAAGGCTTAGAGGCAGGCCCCAGCTCAGATTAACCCTGATTGGGCCATCCTCCCTTGAGCTCTTCTTCTCCAGCTCAGGCCCTGGGTTCAGCCAGGGAGTCAACACCACCTCCCCACTCTCGATCCTAAACACGTGCACCATATCTCAACTAGGCCTAAACAAAGCCTGAGACAGCCAACATCTATTAACTTAGCCAAATAATTCTGATTCAGATCTGGCTAAAGCTGACATCGGTCCCCAGAGCATCTACGATGCCAATTTCAATGCTTGTGTTTAACATTTATTGTATGATATACATCCCACAATTAAAAATGGAAATTAAATTGACAGACAACAGAAATATTGACATGGCTGTCAATGAATAAGTTTGTGTGCACGCGTGTGCACGATGTATAAAGACACAATGAAACATTAGAAGCTCTGGCGTGAGCTTCCCAAAGAGGAGAAAATTAATTATTTCAAATACATGTGGACCTTTCATGAGCACAGGCTTGATTTGCATTGAGAAATATTCAGCAGAAGTAATTGGTGCACACTGAATGAACTCAATTTTCATTCCAAATTTCCTTGGAGTCCCAAGGCACTACTGCACGGGATGCGAGTGGCAATACAAACAAAAGTAATGTCAAAAGGGAACGCAGGAATCGAGGAACAAAAGGGAGAGCAAAATTGTTTTAGCATCGTAAATGAACGATGAAAGCTTCATTCAGGCGGTGGGCTGAAAAAAACACAGATATCACATGGAACGCTGACAGTTGATGTCTTCATATAAATGTAAGAATTTACATTCTAATTAAAAAGAATTTACATCTTAATCAACGCAGGCTTAATTGTTCAGCTAGTGTTTTCCAGTAATGAAAAACAACATTGTTCTGCTAGAAACTGAATAAATACTATATTACCATAGCATATTTGGTGCTTTTATATTCTAGGCGAGTTAACTGAGTACTGCATAGAAGTTATTTTTATTGTACATTAAAAATGTCATTTTTATCTTTATCTTCTACAAATAAAACAAAGTGAAATGGACAGTTCACCCAAAAATGAAACTTCTATCAGTTGTGTTGCTGTAGGCAGCTGGAGTTGGTAAGGGTAGTTAAGCGGTAGATACTGAGGGAGTTTTACAGTATAAAAACCTCCAAAAATACAGTTTTTAACTTTGCCTCAACAAAAATGATCAAGAATATTTTGTACAATTTCTTTAATTCCTATTATTTATTTTCTTACTTCTACAAAATACAAAATCTTACTTCTACACATCAGGTGTCTGTTTGTCTATCTACCTGTTTGACATGTTTCTTTCTGTCTGTCTGCCACTTTATCTGTTTTTCTAAAATTGTTTTATCTATCTATCCACCTGTCTGTTTGTCTCTCTGTCCATCTTTTTGTCTGTCTGTCCATCTGTCTGTTAGTCTGCCATTTTTCTATCTGTCTGTCTTTCTGAAAATGTTTTGTCTGTCTCTCTCTGTTTGTTTCTTTGTCTGTCCATTTGTCTTTTTATCTGTCTGTTGGTCTGTCTGCCATTTTTCTATCTTTCTGTCTTTCTGAAAATGTTTTGTCTGTCTGTCCATCTGCCATTTTTCTGTCTTTCTGAAATGTTTTGTATGTCTTTCTTTCTGTCTGTCTATATGTCTGTTTGACATGTGTTTTTCTGTCTGCCTGCCATTTTTCTGTCTATCTTTCTGACAGTCTGTCCATCTCTTTGTTTGTCTCTTTGTCTGTCCATCTGTTTTTTTTTATCTGTCTGTTGGTCTGTCTGCCATTTTTCTACCTGTCTGTCTTTCTGAAAATGTTTTGTCTGTCTGTCTGTCTGTCTGTCTGTCTGTCTGTCTGTCTGTCTGTCTGTCTGTCTGTCTGTCTGTCTGTCTGGCAGCCATTTTTCTATCTGTCTTTCTGAAAATGTTTTGTCTGTCTATCACTCTCTGTCTTTCTGTCTATCTGTCTCTGTGTGTGTCTGTCTGTCTGGCAGCCATTTTTCTATCTGTCTTTCTGAAAAAAATTTGTCTGTCTGTCCATCTGACTGTTCATCTGCCAGTTCTGTCTTTCTGAAAAAAAAAATTGTATGTCTGTCTATCTGCCTGTTTTACATGTTTCTTTCTGTCTGTCTGCCATTTTTCTGTCTATCTTTCTGACAGTCTGTCCATCTCTCTGTTTGTCTCTTTGTCTGTCCATCTGTCTTTTTATCTGTCTGTTGGTCTGTCTGCCATTTTTCTATCTGTCTTTCTGAAAATGTTTTGTCTGTCTATCTCTCTGTCTTTCTGTCTATGTATGTCTGTCTGGCAGCCATTTTTCTATCTGTCTTTCTGAAAATGTTTTGTCTGTCTATCTCTCTGTCTTTCTGTCTATGTATGTCTGTCTGGCAGCCATTTTTCTATCTGTCTTTCTGAAAAAATTTTGTCTGTCTGTTCATCTGCCATTTTTCTGTCTTTCTGAAATTTCTTTGTATGTCTGTTTTTCTGTCTGTCTATCTGCCTGTTTGACATGTTTCTTTCTGTCTGTCTGACATTTTTCTGTCTTTCTGGAATTGTCTCTCTATCTGTCTTTCTGTCTATCTATTTACAAGTCTGTCTGTCTGTTTTTCTGCCATTTTTTTCTATCTTTCTGATTTGTTTTTTGTCTGTTCGTCTACCATTTTCTATCTTTCTGTCTGTTTGTCTGTCTGTCTGTGTACGTAACTGACATGTTTCTATCTACCTGTCCTTCCGTCCATCCATCCATGCATTTGTGCACCCACCTGTCTGTCTGTCATTTTTATTTCTATCTGTCTGACATTTTTTTGTCTGTCTAGATAGATAGAGCTTTATTTAACTAACATTTTGGTTATATAAATACGGTGGCCGAGAGAGCTAAACGCGCTGCAACTTAAGAAAACACATGCAAACAGAAAAAAACGACAACAAATTAAGAAAACATCTTCATCAGTTTGACAACACAGGCGCTGCAAATCCTTGCAATGCAAACACAAATACGGAAACGCGCTGCAAATTCTCACAACACAACCAAACTCAGAAACGCGCTGCCAACACACGAACGCGCTGCAAACACAGGAACGCGCTGCAAATAGCACGGACCACAACGGAAATGTTTCAGGGGGACCTCAAAAAGTGACGAACCCATCTGAGACCTGATTAATGATTATTTGTTCAGTGGCTGTTGGTCAGAGCAGAGGTGTTGTATCACCTTTTAGTTCACCGATAACACCTCTGCTCTGACCAACAGCCACTGAACAAATAATCAGGTCCCAGATGGGTTCGTCACTTTTTTTGTGTTTGCGTTGCGAGGATTTGCAGCGCCTGTGTTGTCAAACTGATGAAGATGTTTTCTTAATTTGTTGTTGTTTTTTTTCTGTTTGCATGTGTTTTCTTAAGTTGCAGCACGTTGAGCTCTCTCAGCCACCGTATATAAAGCATAAATTGCTATGATGTTTGTCTCTTACCAACTTTCAGATACAATTGAGCAGTATCTTTTTCCTTAGCATGTAGTTTTAGTGTAATATTGATTACATTGAGACATTCCCTCAGATTTTAAAATCAAACTTTTGACGACCGTGTCTGTGTGTCTGTGTGTCTGTGTGTCTGTGTGTCTGTGTGTCTGTGTGTGTGGGATGTGGCACAACCTTGCTCTTGCTCTTCCAAATCCCTCTTTGGCCCCTCTAAGCTAACTTGTTGACTAACAAGTTGTGGCTCTTTTCTCCTCTCGGCACTTGGTTCAAGACAACTACTTGAGACGAGAGGGGAACATTTATCCTAGAGGCCACTTGTGGCTACTCAAGCAGAAAGACGTAATGCTCTCGCTCTCGCTCTCTCTCTCTCTCTCTCTCTCTCTCTCTCTCTCTCTCTCTCTCTCTCTCTCTCTCTCTCTCTCTCTCTCTCTCTCTCTCACTTTCACTCTCTCTCTCTTTCACTCTCTCTCCCTTTCCCTCTCTCTCCACAGCATTCCACATTTTTAATGAGTTTCTTCACAAACACTCTAGGGCCGCCTATTCTCTCTCTAGTACTGGCTAAAAGGGGATTTGTCCTAATTAAGAAGGCCGGACATGTATGTCATAGCCCACAGTGCCCACACATTACTTTTTAATCACCTTTAGTTTGCAAAAACTGATGATGACCCTAATTTTTATTTTTTAATTTTTGATTAACTTTTCATTTTAATTGCCCCCTGACAACATTCCTTTTTTGTTACATTTTGTCACATACTAAACATATATCCAAGCAGAATTTCTCTCTCTCTCTCTCTCTCTCTCTCTCTCTCTCTCTCTCTCTCTCTCTCTCTCTCTCTCTCTCTCTCTCTCTCTGAAATTTGGCTTTCAAAGGGTTTTTGTTTCAAAGTTTTTTAAGTCTCTTGAAGTGAGATTACCCCTTCTTGTTTGTATTTGTGTGTCCTTCGTGAAAAGAAGCGGTCCTTCATCTGTGCCTCCGCAATTACCCCATGGTACTCCTCCATGCATGCGACGGCGCTTTTGAAATGGCCCTCTTTTCGAGCTATATTTCATTGTTGACGCTAGTGGGCTGTGTCTATGTATTTAGAGGGTAATTGGTGGGAGATACAAGGAGCCAGTGAAGTACATCCACTTATCTCACTTCTCTTTTCTAGCCCGCCCGAGCATCTTGGTGAGCAGGACAAAATGCCCATAATGTCTGTTTTATACCTAGGTGGACAAACACAATCAAGGGCTGGTTCGGCATTGTCCTCGCCGCTGTTTGAAATAGTCTCCGAGTGCATCATTTGTGCCAGGGCTGGCTGCGGGCCCTCCAAGACGGCAACCTTTTGAAAACCCCCTCCCTCCTGTCGCTGAATGGCATAATCTAATGATTTCACTTACACCTCCCTTATTTAACACTGTCATGGAAAGCAAGGAATCAGCCATTTATAATTTACATGTCATTTGCTGCCTCATATTGTGTGAAATTTAATTACGGCCCCGCTCCGATTGTGGCCGGTGCTCGTTTGTCTCTGGCGGGGCTCACAATGCGGCATTGATGTGAGCCGGGGCGGCGCTGGCTGTGTCTCTTTTTATCTCATCACCTTCTGCTGTAGCCTTCAAGTCTGCTTGGTCCCTTCCTTTCAGTCCTTTGTGAGGAAAATGAGAGAAGTTGACCCCTCATTTTCATTTAAAAATCCAGAGGCCATCATATAAAAGATTCACGTTCTTTTCAAAGCATCCCATTCAGGGCTTTTAGCACAATGGAATAAACTGATATTTTTTGCGCAGAAAGTGATTACCGCTTTTAATCGCGCTGTAAAGATTTTCCGAAACTTTTGACTATGAGTGAAAGCGGCTAGTCACAGGTGTCTGACTAACTAGCGCAGACGTTGTTCGGTGTTTGGTGACGTAAGGCAACTTTGTGTGTGTGTGTGTGTGTGTGTGTGTGTGTGTGTGTGTGTGTGTGTGTGTGTGCGTGTGCGTGTGTGTGTGTGTGTGTGTGTGTGTGTGTGCGTGTGTGTGTGTATGCGAAGGAAACTTCAAGGAAGGGAGGGCTTCTTTTCGGGCTCTGGCCTTCAGAATCTCTAATGGCTTATTATTCAACATTTTAGTCAGTTTCTGAAAGTTTCCTTTAAATCAAAGGCGCCGCCGCGCTGTAATTGCAGGCTGCTCGGCCTCCTGCGGAGCGATTCATATGACTGTAATCCACCTGACAACTCAGACTCTGCTTCGAGCTGGCAGCCGGCCCGTTTCTCAGCCAAACACTAAAGTCTGAATTAGGAGGATGAAGAGGATAATTATTAGATTCAGAAACAGTTTCCCAGCAAAGAAAACTGTTATTCACGGCTGGGAAATGTGCTTATGACATTGGTTGTAAAGAGTGGTTTTGGGCTTTGGTGTATGATGTCGCAAAGAGGAGAGGTTTACTGAAAACAGCAAGCTGGATCGCTAATGGCTGAGGCCTTTGTGAAAGGGTGTTGAGAGATACAGAAAGGGAGAGAGAGAAAGGGGCGAACGAGCACTGCTTGGGGTTGGATTACAAATCAAAGATTGCTGAAGTGGAATAACAGCATTCCACTGAGTGTTTGATGCTCACGCATCCATTTCTCAAAATACTTTACAACTCATTCCACACAAATCATTGGTTCACTGTATCTATGTTAAAATGTTAATGAGAATAGTTCAGAGTCACATACATTATTTATTTGCAGTGCTGCAGGGTTTATAAAAAAAGTGAAATTTCTGTACAATCTAGTGGCTGTTTTCAAACAGGTTTCCTGCACCACTCCCAAATTCTGTAATTGGTTGGCCAAACAGATAGCCCTGCCCCAAACTCACGCCATTGGCTGAGCCACTGTTGCTATGCTAAAGCTGGTTGCATGTTTAAACAAACAGAGCTTTGAAAGCACCACTGTGTTTACACTATATCATAAAAGTTTGCGGTGAGGTTTCTTAAGAAATCATTTTATTCATCAAGGACATATTAAATAGATCAAAAGTGACAGTAAAGATCTTTATAATGTTACAAAAAATGTCCATTTCAAATTGAACTTTTTATTCATCAGAGAATCCTGACATGCAATTTTCTCTGTGCAGAAAGTTAACAAATTTCCAAGCTGGTTTCCTTTAGTACCACTCCCTAATTCTGTCATTGGTTGGCCAAACAGATAGCCCCGCCCCAAACTCACGCCATTGGCTGAGCCACTGTTGCTATGCTGAAGCTGGATGGATGTTTAAACAAACAGAGTTTGTGTTTATACAAAAGTTATAGTAATGACATTTATAATGTTACAACGGATTTCTATTTCAAATAAAACTTTTTATTCATCAAAGTATCCTGAAAAAATATATATATTTAACAGCACAGCTATTTTCATCATAAGAAATATTTCTTGAGCAGCAAATCAGCATATTTAGTAAATAATATTAGTATTTTTACTGTATTTTTGATCAGATAAATGAAGCCTTGGTGAGTAAAAGAGACTTTTCAAAAACATTTTGGAATAATTGTACCAATCTTAAACTTTTAAATGGCACTGTAACTGTTAGTAAATATTAGTATGGAATAAGAGGAAGTATTTTAACAATGAAAAATTAAACTACCATTACGTTGTTCTGAACATGTAGAACGAAAAAATCTGGGGAAATTTTGAAGAGGCAATTCAGATTCAGTAACATGCTGCCACTTTGTACCTGAAGATGTATATAATCATTTTAGAGTCACAATCCCATATCCAAAAAAATTTTTTTGGTTTTCCTTTGGGAAAATTAACCACTGAGGCATCAAACACCATTGATTATTATGCAGAATCTCATGAATGAAGTCTCGCTTGCCAAAAACATGCAATATTATTTTCTTATGACTGTTTCCAAAAAGGTTTCCTTTAGTACCACTCCCAAATTCTGTCATTGGTTAGCCACACAGGTAGCCCCGCCCCAATCTGACGCCATTGGCTGAGGCACTGTTGCTATGCTGAAGCTGGACGGATGTTTAAAACAAACAGAACAATGTTTTGATTTGAAAGCACCACTGTGTTTACACTACAGTTCCAAAGTTTGGGATGAGGTTTCTTAAAAAATCATTTTACTCATTAAGGACATATTAAATTGATCAAAAGTAATGACATTTAAAACTTTACAAAAGACTCCTATTTCAAATAAATGTTGTTCTTTTGACCATTTTATTCATGAAAGAATGCCCCCCCCCCCCCCCCCCAAAAAAAAAAAAAATTATGATTTTGACAAAAATATTAAGCAGCACATCTATTTTCATCATTGATAATAAGAAATATTTATCAGCATATTTACGAAATCAGAATATTCTGTAATAAATATAAAATAATTGTTTACAAATTTGCTGTTTATACTGTATTTTTTCTTGTTTTTTCAAGAACATTTTTCAGTAATTGTACCAGCCCTAATCTTTTTAAAATGGTAGTGTAACTGCTGATAAATATTAGGCTGGAATAAGCCTATTTGAGTTGTTCTGAAAATGTAGAATAGAAAATGAAAAAATCTAGGGATATATTGATGAGGCAATTCAGATTCAGCGACATGCTGCCACTTTATACTTGAAGATGTATATAATCATTACAGAGCCACAATCCCATATCCAAAAAATGTTTATTGGCTTTCCCTTTGGGAAAATTAAGCACTGAGGCATTAAACACCATTGATTCCTTATGCAGAATCTCATGAATGAAGTATCGCTTGCCAACAACATGCAATATCCTGTTTGCAGCAAGTCATTTTACAGTAAATGTACCCAACAAATGGCAGTCAAAGGTGACACTGTAAATGTGTTTTCTGCGTGTGCTGGAGGCTTTGCACGTAGGAAACATGTCACAATGTCACAATCACTTTCATGTCTAGTCACCAGTCTCTGCAGGAATTGGTTTAAATCTGCACAAATAGTCCATTGGTTATGACAAAAATTAAACTACTTTTTAATATGCCTTATAACTATATCATCCTTCCATAAAGAAGTTTTGCAGTAAAAACAAGCCAGTGTTATGTGAGAGAAATGCTAAATGGTGTTTTGTCGGGTGAGGATAGTGACTGTGAATATATTACCCAGAGGGCCCTGATAGCTATTGTTTGGCCTCAACTGGTTAAACTTATTGAACAATAGACCTTAGTGTCAAGAATACCAGAAAGGGCAAGGGAGGTTACTATTGACAACACCATCTTGCACAATCTCTGCATGTTAGGTACATAGCTAAATACTGAAGTACAGTTGCGTTTGTAGGATATCAATTGCTATTTCTTCTACTTTCAATCACACACACGCTATCAGAACCATATTATAACCTTGACCTTCTTTCTGAGGATGCCATGATAACCTAAACATGACCTCCCCACTGTAAAACAGCAACTGACCTGCTTACAAACTGTGTTTGGCATCTTTGTGGTATCTATAGTTTATGACAGGACTCACAGTCACCTTCTTGCATCGTCTAGCTTGTAAAAACAGTCACTTCTAGAACCCGCTTGTGTTCTGAATAGCCAAGAGTAAATAAAACATCCATCTAATGCATTTTCTCGCTATCCTCAACATAAGATAATACACATCTTACTATGTACGAAATGTAGGAGGGTCATACAAATAGTGTTGTTTTCCCTTTTTTTTACCTCAGAAATGCATTTCTGTGCAATAACTGAGAGCGAGATTGTCGCATGCCACTTGTAGTGGTGGTTTCTAGCTTGAAATAGCCTCCTCAAAAGCAGTTTTGAACTACCTGTGTCACCTTTATTCAGAATTCGCTTGTATGTCTTATGAATTTCGTCAAAGTGGAAATGTTGAATGATGAGAAGGAGAGTGCTGCATAAATTCATCTTTAACATTTTGTTACATGTCGTATCTTTTTGCCAGACACTTTTTTTTTTTCCACATCGCAAAGCTTTCTTTTTTTACACGCCGATAGGATGTGTTTTGTCGTAGAGACGTTATATATCACTAAAACAAACAAGCCTAGGTCGCCTTGTGGAACAAATCCTTGTCTTGTCATGATCCTGTCTAACTTTAGGTCATCGGACCACGACAGTGACCACATAAAGACTAGATTAGCATTGTATTTTACGGCTAATTAACCCCGAGCCTACATCTTTAGGCTGGATCTACACACGCCGGTGAGTTGCTGCGTGTCGACGTTAACAACGCTGTCATTAAAAAGCTTGTTTCTGTTGCAGTTATTACATGCTATATCACACGTTTTTAACAGAGATTAGCATCTATATGCGTTTTACGTCAACATGCACAGAAAGTGTGACTGAAGAGGATTAGATTGGACTTGTCCTATGAATATTCATTTTCATAAACGCCTGCTCATTAATATTCATGCATTCTCTCACATGCAGGCCCTTCTCAACACCTGTTTAAATGTTTAGATGGCTTTCTCATCTTCTTTTCAGCAGTAAAGTGAAATTTGAATTTTTATATTACTACCTCATTGTTTTAGTATTTATATATAAAATTAGTAATCATATTTAATATGGTTGTTTTTGTGCATTGGATTATGGGATGTTTGTGTATATGTGTGTGTGCACAGTGTAACATGTAAATAGCCTTCAGATATGTTGTCAAAGTTCATCCCATTGTAACATTCGCAATGCCTGTGTATTTATTCTGAAGGCAGCACTTACATGTATTTTGCTCATGCAGTGTGTCTTGCTCTCACCCCCAAGGCCAAGCCTCACACTCTTCAAATATTTAACACAAACACACACACACACACACACACACACACACACACACACACACACACACACACTATCTGTGGTCCTCTCTGTGGTGTAGCCCATGCTGCCCTTGATTTAGCTTCGAGCACCAAACATAAAAACATAGTACACACTAGGGTTGAACGGTATACCGGTACTACGGTAGTATCGCGATACTAAAGCTTACAAATACCCGCGGTGCCATGTCATTTTTGAAACGGTAGTATCGTCCATACGGTAGCACCGTATATGTTGTATGCACAGCAGGAACACTGTTTAAAACGTTCATGCACGCCTGCAGAAACACTACAAGTTGATTGCCAAAATGTCTTTCTGCCGTACCATTTTTTTTTTTTTTTTTTTTTTTCCTACAAGGAGTCTAAATGCCCCCACATACTGAGTGAAATCCACGCTGAGAAACTTCAGTGGCTGTGGCATCATAACAAGTGTCACCATGTTTACATCCTGCCAGGATGGCATCTAGCGTTTCTTGTCTCTGCCATTTGTAAGCTCTTTAGTAGCTGTGGTCTACTAAAAGCCTCAAAGGCATCAGGGCAAAGACTCTCCACTTTAGTCTTTAAGTTTTATTTGTCCACAGGTGTCTTCCCATTCTTTTCTCCTCTTGTTATCGCTAGAAAAGGAATAAAGACTTGCTGACAGCTCTTGTTGGCCTCAACTGAAAATTACAACCAAAAGTCACAATGAAGCACAATGTGGTATCGTATCAGTGTTTTATTTTCCGAGTTGTGTTGAGGTAAAAATAGCAACAGGTAGCACCATTAGCTCATCGATTGCAACCATTTCACATCATCAAAATAATAGCAGGTTTTTTGCCTTGTTTCCAGCGCAAATACCAAAAATTCTTAAAACAAGAAGGAAGTAAAAATTATTGTCTTGCTTTCAGAAAAAATAAGTTAAAATTAAGTACGTTTTTTACTTAAAACGAGCAAAATAATCTAGTTTTCTGCTTGCTTACCCCGTTGGCAGATTATTTTGCTTATTTTAAGCAAAAACTCGCTTAATTTTGACTTCTTTTTCCAAAAACAAGACAATAATTTTTACTAGAAAATCCTTCTTGATTTAATAATTTTTTAGATATTTTGGCTGGAAAGAAGACAAAAAAAATCTAAGTAAGAAAAGCATTTTTGCAGTGTAGTACAAAATATGCATATTTTAAATGACGTAAATCTTTCATGCGTTTTCTACTACATATTTCAATAAAAGACATAATTTACGTTATATTAGGCCATACAAGAAAATGCAACAAAAACAGTTGACATTCTGCATGGCTGATGTGAACACAAATTTATCAAGTTTCAAATTTAAAAAGTTATCGCTGTATGCTATTTATAGTTAAAGTTATCGCTATTAGTGTGAACAGGCCTTAAGACCAGAGACTCTTTTACCTGTTATTTATTAAAAAATATTGTCATCATCTCATCAGTGTTGTTTCCAAACTACACTGATGTAATATTTTACACAGTAATTTTCAAATGCTAACACACGAGACATTGCACACGCATAGATAAAGCCATTCTTGGTTTAAACAGCCTGTCTCAACAGGAAATAGCTTGTTCTTTTATCTAACTTTCTCTACCTATGTGGCCATAACCATGCTCAGTTCAGCATATTCCAAAGGTCCTTTTACTTCCAGGTGAATATGTTGCTGATATATTACAAATGACCTTTTCATGCAGGCTATCCTCAGAGAATCTGATTTTCAAATCTGAGCAATAAGAAGAGAGAGCGTCCCTAGCAAGCAGTGTGCCCTTTACAAGGTCTGATTGGCAGACAGGTAAATATTTATAGAGTTGTTTGCTTCTCCATTCAGCTTCCTGATCCATGTGTTTTTTGCATATATGGGTATTACAGATTTATGTAAGACGGCATTCATTGCCTCTTCTATTATAGTATATTTGATTTAATTATCCTCTCACCTTTAGGATCCATAGCACCCGAAGACCTTAATTTACCAGTCAGGATGTTTTAATGTAGTCTTGAAGACTGTTCCACCCTGGTAAAACATCTGCTCCGGTCTTGTTCCTGTGTCAGAAGTGCAGAGTCATTCAAAAGTCCCGGCGAACAATGGCGCGTAACTCTAGATGACTCAAGGCTTATGGGCAGGCCGAGAGATTTTTGTGTTTTTAACAGTAGGGTTAAATTTCAGTTCAAGATTACTGCCAGACAGAGGTGGTGGGCCAGGCACAGAGCTTGGATTGCTGAAAAACAAGCTTAATCATCCCCTTCAAAGGAAATCCAAGAGCACGCACAGATGTCTAGATGTGTCTTACAAGTTTCCTCTGAATGGCTGTGAGTAAATAAATGTAATAAAATGTAAAAATATGTAAAACAGGTTTCACAGAAGTAATACAATGCACATGAGTCTTTATTTAAAGAAGTATTTCACTTCCAAAATGAACATTTTCCTGATAATTTACTCACCCCCATGCCATCCAAGATGTTTATGTCTTTGTTTCTTCAGTTGAAAAGAAGTTATGGTTTTTGAGGAAAACATTCCAGGATTTTGCAGTTTCAATGCAGCTTTAGAGGGCTTTACACAATCCCATCTGAGGAATAAGAGACTTATCTAATGAAACGAATGGCCATTTTCTAAAAAAAAAAGTAAAACATTAGATACATTTTAACCACAAATGCATCCTGCACTAGCTCGCCTTCACGCATTATATAATCATGCACGATACAGATAAGAGTAATACATCTTTGAAATCTGTAAAGACTCTGTTTATTTGTGTGCACTCAGAATAGCAACAAAAATTGTAAAATAATTCAAACAAACAGGATGCGCTTTCTGCTGTTTCGGTCTCTGTGAACTTGAGCATAAAACTTCGAAACTCTGTGTATACTTGCCTTACAGACATGAAAAAATATATCTATAGAGAGTGAAAGGTCTACTTTTAATGAACCATTTCAAATACAAAACAAATATTCTCAGATTATGTAATCCATATGAAGCATGCATACAGGCGCATCACTACTGCGGAGATGAAGAGTCGGTGTCGCCGACTTAATCTCTTAAGCCGAAAACAAAGAAAGCACTAGTTTATCAATAAATTATTAAAACGTTAATGCAGTCTCCTTGCTGTTTTTTCCTGACACATTCATAATTATTATATCTGCTAAAGCGCTGTGGCAAGCTTTTTTGCGTGCGCTTGAGCACTTCTTAGGCTATGTAGGTCATTAAAGGCTCATTATTATGATTTATATGGTTTATTAATAAACGTGCGACTAATATTCGACTAATGCTTAAAATGAACGACTACTAGTTGACTAAAAAAAAACTGAGTTAAGGGCAGCCTACAGAATTCCTTATATTTACCCTTATAAGTACCTTGTAAGTTTGTTTTATTAGCCATTTTTGTGTTAAACGTCCTCACTAGTCACCTAATACTTCTGTCATTAGCGACTCTGGCCAAAGCTTTGGAATTCCTTTGATGCCGTTCTTATGGTAAGGGCTGTTTTGCTAATCTCTGTTTGAGGAAATCATGGTATTTGGGTCACAAATTATTCACTCACATTAGTGATATAAATGCCGCTAAACTGCACAAGGTTGTTAGCATGGAACTCCCTCCTGATCTCCCGCTAACGTGCAATCCTCACGCTCCTGCAGTGTTTTTGTTGAGGGATTTGTTTATGTCATGACCAAAAACACGTGTTCGGGGCAACACACTGCTGAGCCATCAATGGTGTGAAAATAAAGTTACAGTCTTGTGAGGCTTGGGCCTGTAGTTTTGGCTCTACTGTAGTAGCGCAGGTCATTCATTGTTGTTGTTTGTTTTGTTAGCATAGCTGTTTTGTTATCATGTTTTGCTATTCATGCTGTTTCTTCTTCTTCTTTTAGCCTGGTCTGAGTGAGTGTTCAGGGTGGCGAGGTTTATTTGAGAGGAGAGTTGGGTCTTTGCCCCATCCCACAGTAGCAGGTGGGGGGTTGGTTACAATAGAGAAGCACTGCCATGCTGCCATCGCCATGACGGGCTCTGGCTCAGAGGACTGTGTCCTGATCCAGAAAGACGCCGCTTTCTGTCTGTCTCACTGACTGGGGTGTCCCGAGACACTCCAGAAAGAAGAGTCAAGGGTGAGGTGTATAGACTAGACCCCTTTCCATCTGCTAAGTGTGTGTTTGTGTTTGAGTTGAACTTGTGTGCGAATGTTTAAATGAGTCACTAGTGGAAACACAGCTTCTCTATTATATTATATTATATTATATGAACAGTAAGATTCGTAATGTTTTTTAGTCTCTTCTGGTCACCAAGCCTGCATTTATTTGATCCAAAGTACAGCAAAAAGTGTTAAATTTTGAAATATTTTTACTATTTAAGATAACTTTTTTTTATTTGAATATATTTTAAAATGCAATTTATTCTTGTGATTTCAAAGCTGAAATTTTTAGCATCATTACTCTAGTCACATGATCCTTCAGAAATCATTGTAATATGCTGATTAGTACTAATATGCTGTTCAAAAAAAAATAATTTATTATTATTATCAAGATTTAAATCAGTTTAGTAATTTTTTTTTCAGGATTCATTGATGAATAAAAAGCTTTTTGGGGGGAGGGTTGATTATAGAAATGAATACTTTTCTTTAGCAAGGATGCTTTAAATTGATTCAGATAAATGCTTTTCTTCTGAACTTTCTATTCATCAAAGAAACCTGAAAAAATTGTATTCAGATGTTTTCAACATAATAATAATAATTCATTATTAATTAATTAATTAATTAATAATTGATTTTTTTGAGCAGCAAATCATAATATTAGAATGATTTCTGAAGCATCATGTGACTGGAGTAATGATTAAAAAAAATCTTTGTTAAAATCACAGAAATGAATTACATTTTAAAATATAGTCAAATAGAAGTTATTTTAAATACTAGGAAGAGAAAAGAAAAAAACATAAAAAAATCTTACTGTTCAAAAAACATTTGACTGGTAGTGTATATTATACTATACAAATTTAGTTTGGATTTTTTGTAAACAAATTATTGTAAAAAGTGGTGAACATACAGATTATATTTTATTATACAAACACTTCTGTACATTTAGTGGGTATATTTGTATTTCAGTTGACCCTGTGAATTGTTATGATTATTATTATTATTATTATTATTATATACATGTAGTTAATTTCATTTAATTTTTAAATGTTGTAAAATATACTTAGAAGCTTGTACAGTTATTTTTGTTTTTTAGTACATTATAAACACACAAAGATACTAAGATATTTAATAATTGCAATAAATATTTTAATAAATATAAATATGTATTTTATTTGTTATTAAAATATGTATTGCTTTTATTTGTGTGTGTAACTAAATAACATATAAATATAACATATTTTGTGTTTCTGTGTATATTTGTATTAAATATATAATAACATGTCTGTGAAATTTAATAATAAATATAAAAATTAATATAATAATGAATACATAATAAATAATTAATATAATTTAATAATAATTATATTAAAAATAATAATAATACATTTTATTCTAAAATTATTGTTTTAATTTTTTATTGTGTATTTTATTTTAGATTATTTAATAAAATAAATAGTATTAAATAATAAACAATTAATATAATATAATATTAATTATTATATTCAATAATATATAATCTTTTTATTCTATTATTTTTATTATTTTATTTATTATTATTTAATATGATAAATAATGTTAAATAATAGTAAATAATTAATGAATGTAAATTCATATTAATTATTATTTTAAATAATATATAATAATGCTTTTATTCAATTTTTTGTTATTTGTTTTATTTTATTTATTATTCATTTGATAAATAATTATAAATAATAATAAATAAATAATATATAAAAAAATAATAAATTATAGAGAAGAGAGAGTTTGGATTTTTACAATTAATTTTTTTTTAATTGTTGTAAAAAAATACACTTCTAAACTTAGACAATTATTTTTTTGTTATTCAGTACATTATTAAGTCATTGTACTGTTCAGTAGTAGTTTTAGAAGCATTATTTTTAGCATTATTTTTTAAATCTTTCTAAATTCTATCTGTGTTTCTCCATTGCTGAAAAGCAGCAGCTGCCACTGTCTGTGTGTGTTATTTAATAATTGTGCATGCGTGAGTGTGTGTCATTCATACTCAGCGTGTCTGGCCTGTTGTTTCTCCAGCTCTTTCTGCCAGCTGCTGTCACTCATCTGTCCTGCCTGTTACAACATTGAGGCTCATCCCACTATCTGTTAAAACCTGACCAGGGCCAGCCAGCTTTCACTACTGTAATCAACTCTAGGATTTGTGAACTGAGAGGTAATATGATTAAACACATTTATAGGTACAAAAAAATTACCAAAATCCTTTCTCTGAAAAGCACAAAGAGGATGTCATGACTCAAGGTCACTTTCCCATGCAATTACAACACAATGCTGTACAAGAGGCATCATTGTGGAAAAAAAAAAATATTTCTCAGCTTTCATTTACATTTGAACAAAAAGTGGCATGTCCTTTGCAAACTGTCACAGTCTATGGGAAAATACAAAGTTCTATACCATTCCAAATAGTCCAAGCTGTTTTAAAGAATCCTAATTACCCTGATTCATTGGGAACAGCTGTTTTAATCAACACAACAGGTGAAAAACAAAAGCTCTCTGCTGTTGCTTTGTGGGCAGTCATGGTTAAGACAAAGGAACTCACTGAGGACCTGCGGCTGCGCATTGTGGCTGCTCACAAGTCAGGAAATGGCTATAAGACCATATCTAAATGTTTTGAAGTTCCAGTGGCTACAGTGCAAAGTATTATTAAAAAAATACAAGATGTTCCGCACTGTGAAAAATCTCAGAGGACGTGGTCGGAAGCCAAAAGTGACACCTGTGCTGGCCAGGAGGATAGTGAGAGCCAATTCACCACCAAGGCCATCCTGATGAATTTAGGCTCTGCTGGTGGCAACATCTCAAGGCAGACAGTCCAACGGACACTGCACACCGCAGGGTTCCACAGACACAGACGAAGAAGGGCACCAAAAAGGACCACCATCCCCACGGTCAAACATGGTGGTGGGAACCTAATGTTTTTTTTTGGGGGGGGGGGGGGGTTCATTCAGCCTATGAACCAGGGAACCTAATCACATTAAACGGCACCATGAAAAAGGAGCAATACATCAAAATTCTCAACAACAACATCAGGCAGTCTGCAGAGAAACTTGGCCTTGGGCACCAGTGGACATTTCAGCATGACAACGACCCAAAACAGAGAAAAAGTGGTGAAGAAATGGTTAGCAGACAAAAACATTAACGTTTTGCAGAGTCCTGACTTAAATCCAATTGAGAATCTGTGGAGGGAGCTAAAGATCAGGGTGATGGCAAGGAGACCCTCCAACCTGAAAAAGTTGGAGCTCATTGCTAAAGATGAATGGGCAAAAATATCAGTGAAGACATGCGAAAAGCTGGTCAGCAATTATAGGAAGTGTTTGATTGCTGTAATAGCCAATGAAGGCTTTTCTATTGATTATTGAGAAGGGTATGAATAATTTTGGTCATGCCACTTTTTGTTCAAATGTATTTAAAAGACAAGTAATATTTTTTCCACAATGATGCTTCTTGTATTTCGTCTTATCTTCTGGGAGACGTCTGTGTCATTTCTAATCAAAAAAAACTTGCTGGTTGAATCAAAGAAACTTTAGGTCAGAATTTGCCTGGGGTATGAATGATTTCGGGCTATGTTTGGCTGAATTCAGCTCGTTCCTCCACTTTAGGTGAGCTGAAGTGTCACTTCACCCATTGACTCTGTTCACAAGTGGTCGAGCGCAAGGCCTCTCAATAAAGCTTAGGCATGCTAGTTCATTAAGAGAGCGATAAGTAGCAGTATTTGGTCAGCAGAGCTTGTCTCTGCGAGTGGGCATCGAGAGGAGGGGTTTGGGCTTTCTGAAGACGTGTGAAGTGGCTATTACTCTAAATTACAAGCTTCAGTATAAAGCACTGGCAGGCAAAGGATACACACACTCATACAATGCAATGCTGAAGCATTATTGCTCAAGTACCAACAGCCACTTGTCTTTTCCCCTCTCAGACAGACTGATAACCCTTCTTTACACTCTCTGGAAAACATTCTGTGGGTTTACGCACAGGGCGTTCATTGGATAGCCTCCCACTAGACTAATAGCATTTTGATGGAACATACCATCATTATAAACCTCAGTGTAACGTATTTTCTCTTCTTTAATTTCCTTCTTTTGCTCATTATCTATTTTTTTAAGCATGCACAAAAGGATAATTCAAATTCAGATGCTTTACATGAAGTGGGGTGTCACATTAAAAATCTAGTTTTTTTTAAATAGTATAATTAAAGTTTTATTTTTTTAAATCAAATTTAAATATATTTAAATTTGATATATTTTTATTTAATATTTAAAATATAAAATAAATATTAAAATGTAATTATATATATATATATTTTATATATATAAGTATAAGTTTTAAAGGTATTTTTTACTATTATTTTTTTAAATGTTATACTTTAT
>NC_133385.1:114721-138318 GCF_049309525.1 Garra rufa
TTCTGCACTGAAACGCTGTTTTCTGACATTTCAGGCTCTAACTTCAAAATCATGCAAAACACTTCTAACACCTTCAGATATGTTTCTCTGTGTTGCAAAATAGGTTTTATTCATGCACAGACTGCAATTTTAATTTTGGACCGAGTTTCAGCCTGCATTGCCAGAACCAAGTTTGTTATGTGCTGAAACGCTGTTTTCTGACATTTCATTCTCTAACTACAAAAATCATGCAAAACACTTCTAACACCTTCAGATATGTTTCTCTGTGTTGCAAAATAGGTTTTATTCATGCACAGACTGCAATTTTTATTTTGGACCGAGTTTCAGCTTGAATTGCCTGAACCAAGTTTGTTCTGCGCTGAAACGCTGTTTTCTGACATTTCAGGCTCTAACTTCAAAAATCATGCAAAACACTTCTAACACCTTCAGATATGTTTCTCTGTGTTGCAAAATAGGTTTTATTCATGCACAGACTGCAATTTTAATATTGGACCGAGTTTCAGCTTGAATTGCCTGAACCAAGTTTGTTATGTGCTGAAACGCCGTTTTCTGACATTTCAGGCTCTAACTTCAAAAATCATGCAAAACACTTCTAACACCTTCAGATATGTTTCTCTGTGTTGCAAAATAGGTTTTATTCATGCACAGTCTGCAATTTTAATATTGGACCGAGTTTCAGCTTGAATTGCCTGAACCAAGTTTGTTCTGCACTGAAACGCTGTTTTCTGACATTTCAGGCTCTAACTTCAAAAATCATGCAAAACACTTCTAACACCTTCAGATATGTTTCTCTGTGTTGCAAAATAGGTTTTATTCATGCACAGACTGCAATTTTAATTTTGGACCGAGTTTCAGCCTGCATTGCCAGAACCAAGTTTGTTATGTGCTGAAACGCTGTTTTCTGACATTTCAGGCTCTAACTACAAAAATCATGCAAAACACTTCTAACACCTTCAGATATGTTTCTCTGTGTTGCAAAATAGGTTTTATTCATGCACAGACTGCAATTTTTATTTTGGACCGAGTTTCAGCTTGAATTGCCTGAACCAAGTTTGTTCTGCGCTGAAACGCTGTTTTCTGACATTTCAGGCTCTAACTTCAAAAATCATGCAAAACACTTCTAACACCTTCAGATATGTTTCTCTGTGTTGCAAAATAGGTTTTATTCATGCACAGACTGCAATTTTAATATTGGACCGAGTTTCAGCTTGAATTGCCTGAACCAAGTTTGTTATGTGCTGAAACGCCGTTTTCTGACATTTCAGGCTCTAACTTCAAAAATCATGCAAAACACTTCTAACACCTTCAGATATGTTTCTCTGTGTTGCAAAATAGGTTTTATTCATGCACAGACTGCAATTTTAATTTTGGACCGAGTTTCAGCTTGAATTGCCTGAACCAAGTTTGTTCTGCGCTGAAACGCTGTTTTCTGACATTTCAGGCTCTAACTTCAAAATCATGCAAAACACTTCTAACACCTTCAGATATGTTTCTCTGTGTTGCAAAATAGGTTTTATTCATGCACAGACTGCAATTTTTATTTTGGACAGAGTTTCAGCTTGAATTGCCTGAACCAAGTTTGTTATGTGCTGAAACGCCGTTTTCTGACATTTCAGGCTCTAACTTCAAAAATCATGCAAAACACTTCTAACACCTTCAGATATGTTTCTCTGTGTTGCAAAACAGGTTTTATTCATGCACAGACTGCAATTTTAATTTTGGACCGAGTTTCAGCTTGAATTGCCTGAACCAAGTTTGTTCTGCGCTGAAACGCTGTTTTCTGACATTTCAGGCTCTAACTTCAAAAATCATGCAAAACACTTCTAACACCTTCAGATATGTTTCTCTGTGTTGCAAAATAGGTTTTATTCATGCACAGACTGCAATTTTTATTTTGGACAGAGTTTCAGCTTGAATTGCCTGAACCAAGTTTGTTATGTGCTGAAACGCTGTTTTCTGACATTTCAGGCTCTAACTTCAAAAATCATGCAAAACACTTCTAACACCTTCAGATATGTTTCTCTGTGTTGCAAAATAGGTTTTATTCATGCACAGACTGCAATTTTAATTTTGGACCGAGTTTCAGCCTGCATTGCCAGAATCAAGTTTGTTATGTGCTGAAACGCTGTTTTCTGACATTTCAGGCTCTAACTTCAAAAATCATGCAAATCACTTCTAACACCTTCAGATATGTTTCTCTGTGTTGCAAAATAGGTTTTATTCATGCACAGACTGCAATTTTAATATTGGACCGAGTTTCAGCTTGAATTGCCTGAACCAAGTTTGTTATGTGCTGAAACGCCGTTTTCTGACATTTCAGGCTCTAACTTCAAAAATCATGCAAAACACTTCTAACACCTTCAGATATGTTTCTCTGTGTTGCAAAATAGGTTTTATTCATGCACAGTCTGCAATTTTAATATTGGACCGAGTTTCAGCTTGAATTGCCTGAACCAAGTTTGTTCTGCACTGAAACGCTGTTTTCTGACATTTCAGGCTCTAACTTCAAAAATCATGCAAAACACTTCTAACACCTTCAGATATGTTTCTCTGTGTTGCAAAATAGGTTTTATTCATGCACAGACTGCAATTTTAATTTTGGACCGAGTTTCAGCCTGCATTGCCAGAACCAAGTTTGTTATGTGCTGAAACGCTGTTTTCTGACATTTCATTCTCTAACTACAAAAATCATGCAAAACACTTCTAACACCTTCGGATATGTTTCTCTGTGTTGCAAAATAGGTTTTATTCATGCACAGACTGCAATTTTAATTTTGGACCGAGTTTCAGCTTGAATTGCCTGAACCAAGTTTGTTCTGCGCTGAAACGCTGTTTTCTGACATTTCAGGCTCTAACTTCAAAAATCATGCAAAACACTTCTAACACCTTCAGATATGTTTCTCTGTGTTGCAAAATAGGTTTTATTCATGCACAGACTGCAATTTTTATTTTGGACAGAGTTTCAGCTTGAATTGCCTGAACCAAGTTTGTTATGTGCTGAAACGCCGTTTTCTGACATTTCAGGCTCTAACTTCAAAAATCATGCAAAACACTTCTAACACCTTCAGATATGTTTCTCTGTGTTGCAAAATAGGTTTTATTCATGCACAGACTGCAATTTTAATTTTGGACCGAGTTTCAGCCTGCATTGCCAGAATCAAGTTTGTTATGTGCTGAAACGCTGTTTTCTGACATTTCAGGCTCTAACTTCAAAAATCATACAAAACACTTCTAACACCTTCAGATATGTTTCTCTGTGTTGCAAAATAGGTTTTATTCATGCACAGACTGCAATTTTTATTTTGGACCGAGTTTCAGCTTGAATTGCCTGAACCAAGTTTGTTCTGCGCTGAAACGCTGTTTTCTGACATTTCAGGCTCTAACTTCAAAAATCATGCAAAACATTTCTAACACCTTCAGATATGTTTCTCTGTGTTGCAAAATAGGTTTTATTCATGCACAGACTGCAATTTTAATTTTGGACCGAGTTTCAGCCTGCATTGCCAGAATCAAGTTTGTTATGTGCTGAAACGCTGTTTTCTGACATTTCAGGCTCTAACTTCAAAAATCATGCAAAACACTTCTAACACCTTCAGATATGTTTCTCTGTGTTGCAAAATAGGTTTTATTCATGCACAGACTGCAATTTTAATATTGGACCGAGTTTCAGCTTGAATTGCCTGAACCAAGTTTGTTATGTGCTGAAACGCCGTTTTCTGACATTTCAGGCTCTAACTTCAAAAATCATGCAAAACACTTCTAACACCTTCAGATATGTTTCTCTGTGTTGCAAAATAGGTTTTATTCATGCACAGACTGCAATTTTAATTTTGGGCCGAGTTTCAGCTTGCATTGCCTGAACCAAGTTTGTTATGTGCTGAAACGCCGTTTTCTGACATTTCAGGCTCTAACTTCAAAAATCATGCAAAACACTTCTAACACCTTCAGATATGTTTCTCTGTGTTGCAAAATAGGTTTTATTCATGCACAGACTGCAATTTTAATTTTGGACCGAGTTTCAGCCTGCATTGCCAGAACCAAGTTTGTTATGTGCTGAAACGCTGTTTTCTGACATTTCAGGCTCTAACTACAAAAATCATGCAAAACACTTCTAACACCTTCAGATATGTTTCTCTGTGTTGCAAAATAGGTTTTATTCATGCACAGACTGCAATTTTTATTTTGGACCGAGTTTCAGCTTGAATTGCCTGAACCAAGTTTGTTCTGCGCTGAAACGCTGTTTTCTGACATTTCAGGCTCTAACTTCAAAAATCATGCAAAACACTTCTAACACCTTCAGATATGTTTCTCTGTGTTGCAAAATAGGTTTTATTCATGCACAGACTGCAATTTTAATATTAGACCGAGTTTCAGCTTGAATTGCCTGAACCAAGTTTGTTCTGCGCTGAAACGCTGTTTTCAGACATTTCAGCCTCTAACTTAAAAAATCATGCAAAACACTTCTAACACCTTCAGATATGTTTCTCTGTGTTGCAAAATAGGTTTTATTCATGCACAGACTGCAATTTTAATTTTGGACCGAGTTTCAGACTGCATTGCCAGAATCAAGTTTGTTATGTGCTGAAACGCTGTTTTCTGACATTTCAGGCTCTAACTTCAAAAATCATGCAAAACACTTCTAACACCTTCAGATATGTTTCTCTGTGTTGCAAAATAGGTTGTATTCATGCACAGACTGCAATTTTAATTTTGGACCGAGTTTCAGCTTGAATTGCCTGAACCAAGTTTGTTCTGAGCTGAAACGCTGTTTTCTGACATTTCAGGCTCTAACTTCAAAAATCATGCAAAACACTTCTAACACCTTCAGATATGTTTCTCTGTGTTGCAAAATAGGTTTTATTCATGCACAGACTGCAATTTTAATTTTGGACCGAGTTTCAGCCTGCATTGCCAGAATCAAGTTTGTTATGTGCTGAAACGCTGTTTTCTGACATTTCAGGCTCTAACTTCAAAAATCATGCAAAACACTTCTAACACCTTCAGATATGTTTCTCTGTGTTGCAAAATAGGTTGTATTCATGCACAGACTGCAATTTTAATTTTGGACCGAGTTTCAGCTTGAATTGCCTGAACCAAGTTTGTTCTGCGCTGAAACGCTGTTTTCTGACATTTCAGGCTCTAACTTCAAAAATCATGCAAAACACTTCTAACACCTTCAGATATGTTTCTCTGTGTTGCAAAATAGGTTTTATTCATGCACAGACTGCAATTTTAATTTTGGACCGATTTTCAGCCTGCATTGCCAGAACCAAGTTTGTTATGTGCTGAAAAGCTGTTTTCTGACATTTCAGGCTCTAACTTCAAAAATCATGCAAAACACTTCTAACACCTTCAGATATGTTTCTCTGTGTTGCAAAATAGGTTTTATTCATGCACAGACTGCAATTTTAATTTTGGACCGATTTTCAGCCTGCATTGCCAGAACCAAGTTTGTTATGTGCTGAAAAGCTGTTTTCTGACATTTCAGGCTCTAACTTCAAAAATCATGCAAAACACTTCTAACACCTTCAGATATGTTTCTCTGTGTTGCAAAATAGGTTTTATTCATGCACAGACTGCAATTTTAATATTGGACCGAGTTTCAGCTTGAATTGCCTGAACCAAGTTTGTTATGTGCTGAAACGCCGTTTTCTGACATTTCAGGCTCTAACTTCAAAAATCATGCAAAACACTTCTAACACCTTCAGATATGTTTCTCTGTGTTGCAAAATAGGTTTTTTTCATGCACAGACTGCAATTTTTATTTTGGACCGAGTTTCAGCTTGAATTGCCTGAACCAAGTTTGTTCTGCGCTGAAACGCTCTTTTCTGACATTTCAGGCTCTAACTTCAAAAATCATGCAAAACACTTCTAACACCTTCAGATATGTTTCTCTGTGTTGCAAAATAGGTTTTATTCATGCACACACTGCAATTTTAATTTCGGACCGATTTTCAGCCTGCATTGCCAGAACCAAGTTTGTTATGTGCTGAAAAGCTGTTTTCTGACATTTCAGGCTCTAACTTCAAAAATCATGCAAAACACTTCTAACACCTTCAGATATGTTTCTCTGTGTTGCAAAATAGGTTTTATTCATGCACAGACTGCAATTTTAATTTTGGACCGAGTTTCAGCTTGAATTGCCTGAACCAACTTTGTTATGTGCTGAAACGCCGTTTTCTGACATTTCAGGCTCTAACTTCAAAAATCATGCAAAACACTTCTAACACCTTCAGATATGTTTCTCTGTGTTGCAAAATAGGTTTTATTCATGCACAGACTGCAATTTTTATTTTGGACAGAGTTTCAGCTTGAATTGCCTGAACCAAGTTTGTTATGTGCTGAAACGCCGTTTTCTGACATTTCAGGCTCTAACTTCAAAAATCATGCAAAACACTTCTAACACCTTCAGATATGTTTCTCTGTGTTGCAAAATAGGTTTTATTCATGCACAGACTGCAATTTTATTTTTGGACCGAGTTTCAGCCTGCATTGCCAGTATCAAGTTTGTTATGTGCTGAAACGCTGTTTTCTGACATTTCAGGCTCTAACTTCAAAAATCATGCAAAACACTTCTAACACCTTCAGATATGTTTCTCTGTGTTGCAAAATAGGTTTTATTCATGCACAGACTGCAATTTTAATATTGGACCGAGTTTCAGCTTGAATTGCCTGAACCAAGTTTGTTATGTGCTGAAACGCCGTTTTCTGACATTTCAGGCTCTAACTTCAAAAATCATGCAAAACACTTCTAACACCTTCAGATATGTTTCTCTGTGTTGCAAAATAGGTTTTATTCATGCACAGTCTGCAATTTTAATATTGGACCGAGTTTCAGCTTGAATTGCCTGAACCAAGTTTGTTCTGCACTGAAACGCTGTTTTCTGACATTTCAGGCTCTAACTTCAAAAATCATGCAAAACACTTCTAACACCTTCAGATATGTTTCTCTGTGTTGCAAAATAGGTTTTATTCATGCACAGACTGCAATTTTAATTTTGGACCGAGTTTCAGCTTGAATTGCCTGAACCAAGTTTGTTCTGCGCTGAAACGCTGTTTTCTGACATTTCAGGCTCTAACTTCAAAAATCATGCAAAACACTTCTAACACCTTCAGATATGTTTCTCTGTGTTGCAAAATAGGTTTTATTCATGCACAGACTGCAATTTTAATTTTGGACCGAGTTTCAGCTTGAATTGCCTGAACCAAGTTTGTTCTGCGCTGAAACGCTGTTTTCTGACATTTCAGGCTCTAACTTCAAAAATCATGCAAAACACTTCTAACACCTTCAGATATGTTTCTCTGTGTTGCAAAATAGGTTTTATTCATGCACAGACTGCAATTTTTATTTTGGACAGAGTTTCAGCTTGAATTGCCTGAACCAAGTTTGTTATGTGCTGAAACGCCGTTTTCTGACATTTCAGGCTCTAACTTCAAAAATCATGCAAAACACTTCTAACACCTTCAGATATGTTTCTCTGTGTTGCAAAATAGGTTTTATTCATGCACAGACTGCAATTTTAATTTTGGACCGAGTTTCAGCCTGCATTGCCTGAACCAAGTTTGTTATGTGCTGAAACGCCGTTTTCTGACATTTCAGGCTCTAACTTCAAAAATCATGCAAAACACTTCTAACACCTTCAGATATGTTTCTCTGTGTTGCAAAATAGGTTTTATTCATGCACAGACTGCAATTTTAATTTTGGACCGAGTTTCAGCCTGCATTGCCAGAATCAAGTTTGTTATGTGCTGAAACGCTGTTTTCTGACATTTCAGGCTCTAACTTCAAAAATCATGCAAAACACTTCTAACACCTTCAGATATGTTTCTCTGTGTTGCAAAATAGGTTTTATTCATGCACAGACTGCAATTTTAATTTTGGACCGATTTTCAGCCTGCATTGCCAGAACCAAGTTTGTTATGTGCTGAAAAGCTGTTTTCTGACATTTCAGGCTCTAACTTCAAAAATCATGCAAAACACTTCTAACACCTTCAGATATGTTTCTCTGTGTTGCAAAATAGGTTTTATTCATGCACAGACTGCAATTTTAATTTTGGACCGAGTTTCAGCTTGAATTGCCTGAACCAACTTTGTTATGTGCTGAAACGCCGTTTTCTGACATTTGAGGCTCTAACTTCAAAAATCATGCAAAACACTTCTAACACCTTCAGATATGTTTCTCTGTGTTGCAAAATAGGTTTTATTCATGCACAGACTGCAATTTTAATTTTGGACCGATTTTCAGCCTGCATTGCCAGAATCAAGTTTGTTATGTGCTGAAAAGCTGTTTTCTGACATTTCAGGCTCTAACTTCAAAAATCATGCAAAACACTTCTAACACCTTCAGATATGTTTCTCTGTGTTGCAAAATAGGTTTTATTCATGCACAGACTGCAATTTTAATTTTGGGCCGAGTTTCAGCTTGCATTGCCTGAACCAAGTTTGTTATGTGCTGAAACGCTGTTTTATGACATTTCAGGCTCTAACTTCAAAAATCATGCAAAACACTTCTAACACCTTCAGATATGTTTCTCTGTGTTGCAAAATAGGTTTTATTCATGCACAGACTGCAATTTTAATTTTGGACCGAGTTTCAGTTTGAATTGCCAGAACCAAGTTTGTTATGTGCTGAAACGCTGTTTTCTGACATTTCAGGCTCTAACTTCAAAAATCATGCAAAACACTTCTAACACCTTCAGATATGTTTCTCTGTGTTGCAAAATAGGTTTTATTCATGCACAGACTGCAATTTTAATTTTGGGCCGAGTTTCAGCTTGAATTGCCTGAACCAACTTTGTTATGTGCTGAAACGCCGTTTTCTGACATTTCAGGCTCTAACTTCAAAAATCATGCAAAACACTTCTAACACCTTCAGATATGTTTCTCTGTGTTGCAAAATAGGTTTTATTCATGCACAGACTGCAATTTTTATTTTGGACAGAGTTTCAGCTTGAATTGCCTGAACCAAGTTTGTTATGTGCTGAAACGCCGTTTTCTGACATTTCAGGCTCTAACTTCAAAAATCATGCAAAACACTTCTAACACCTTCAGATATGTTTCTCTGTGTTGCAAAATAGGTTTTATTCATGCACAGACTGCAATTTTAATTTTGGACCGAGTTTCAGCCTGCATTGCCAGTATCAAGTTTGTTATGTGCTGAAACGCCGTTTTCTGACATTTCAGGCTCTAACTTCAAAAATCATGCAAAACACTTCTAACACCTTCAGATAAGTTTCTCTGTGTTGCAAAATAGGTTTTATTCATGCACAGACTGCAATTTTAATATTGGACCGAGTTTCAGCTTGAATTGCCTGAATCAAGTTTGTTATGTGCTGAAACGCCGTTTTCTGACATTTCAGGCTCTAACTTCAAAAATCATGCAAAACACTTCTAACACCTTCAGATATGTTTCTCTGTGTTGCAAAATAGGTTTTATTCATGCACAGTCTGCAATTTTAATATTGGACCGAGTTTCAGCTTGAATTGCCTGAACCAAGTTTGTTCTGCGCTGAAACGCTGTTTTCTGACATTTCAGGCTCTAACTTCAAAAATCATGCAAAACACTTCTAACACCTTCAGATATGTTTCTCTGTGTTGCAAAATAGGTTTTATTCATGCACAGACTGCAATTTTAATTTTGGACCGAGTTTCAGCTTGAATTGCCTGAACCAAGTTTGTTCTGCGCTGAAACGCTGTTTTCTGACATTTCAGGCTCTAACTTCAAAAATCATGCAAAACACTTCTAACACCTTCAGATATGTTTCTCTGTGTTGCAAAATAGGTTTTATTCATGCACAGACTGCAATTTTTATTTTGGACAGAGTTTCAGCTTGAATTGCCTGAACCAAGTTTGTTATGTGCTGAAACGCCGTTTTCTGACATTTCAGGCTCTAACTTCAAAAATCATGCAAAACACTTCTAACACCTTCAGATATGTTTCTCTGTGTTGCAAAATAGGTTTTATTCATGCACAGACTGCAATTTTAATTTTGGACCGAGTTTCAGCCTGCATTGCCAGAATCAAGTTTGTTATGTGCTGAAACGCTGTTTTCTGACATTTCAGGCTCTAACTTCAAAAATCATGCAAAACACTTCTAACACCTTCAGATATGTTTCTCTGTGTTGCAAAATAGGTTTTATTCATGCACAGACTGCAATTTTAATATTGGACCGAGTTTCAGCTTGAATTGCCTGAACCAAGTTTGTTATGTGCTGAAACGCCGTTTTCTGACATTTCAGGCTCTAACTTCAAAAATCATGCAAAACACTTCTAACACCTTCAGATATGTTTCTCTGTGTTGCAAAATAGGTTTTATTCATGCAGAGTCTGCAATTTTAATATTGGACCGAGTTTCAGCTTGAATTGCCTGAACCAAGTTTGTTCTGCACTGAAACGCTGTTTTCTGACATTTCAGGCTCTAACTTCAAAAATCATGCAAAACACTTCTAACACCTTCAGATATGTTTCTCTGTGTTGCAAAATAGGTTTTATTCATGCACAGACTGCAATTTTAATATTGGACCGAGTTTCAGCTTGAATTGCCTGAACCAAGTTTGTTATGTGCTGAAACGCCGTTTTCTGACATTTCAGGCTCTAACTTCAAAAATCATGCAAAACACTTCTAACACCTTCAGATATGTTTCTCTGTGTTGCAAAATAGGTTTTATTCATGCACAGACTGCAATTTTAATTTTGGACCGAGTTTCAGCTTGAATTGCCTGAACCAAGTTTGTTCTGCGCTGAAACGCTGTTTTCTGACATTTCAGGCTCTAACTTCAAAAATCATGCAAAACACTTCTAACACCTTCAGATATGTTTCTCTGTGTTGCAAAATAGGTTTTATTCATGCACAGACTGCAATTTTTATTTTGGACAGAGTTTCAGCTTGAATTGCCTGAACCAAGTTTGTTATGTGCTGAAACGCCGTTTTCTGACATTTCAGGCTCTAACTTCAAAAATCATGCAAAACACTTCTAACACCTTCAGATATGTTTCTCTGTGTTGCAAAATAGGTTTTATTCATGCACAGACTGCAATTTTAATTTTGGACCGATTTTCAGCCTGCATTGCCAGAACCAAGTTTGTTATGTGCTGAAAAGCTGTTTTCTGACATTTCAGGCTCTAACTTCAAAAATCATGCAAAACACTTCTAACACCTTCAGATATGTTTCTCTGTGTTGCAAAATAAGTTTTATTCATGCACAGTCTGCAATTTTAATATTGGACCGAGTTTCAGCTTGAATTGCCTGAACCAAGTTTGTTCTGCACTGAAACGCTGTTTTCTGACATTTCAGGCTCTAACTTCAAAAATCATGCAAAACACTTCTAACACCTTCAGATATGTTTCTCTGTGTTGCAAAATAGGTTTTATTCATGCACAGACTGCAATTTTAATTTTGGACCGAGTTTCAGCCTGCATTGCCAGAACCAAGTTTGTTATGTGCTGAAACGCTGTTTTCTGACATTTCAGGCTCTAACTACAAAAATCATGCAAAACACTTCTAACACCTTCAGATATGTTTCTCTGTGTTGCAAAATAGGTTTTATTCATGCACAGACTGCAATTTTTATTTTGGACCGAGTTTCAGCTTGAATTGCCTGAACCAAGTTTGTTCTGCGCTGAAACGCTGTTTTCTGACATTTCAGGCTCTAACTTCAAAAATCATGCAAAACACTTCTAACACCTTCAGATATGTTTCTCTGTGTTGCAAAATAGGTTTTATTCATGCACAGACTGCAATTTTAATATTGGACCGAGTTTCAGCTTGAATTGCCTGAACCAAGTTTGTTATGTGCTTGTTATGTTTAACAAAAACACATACAAACAGAGCTTCGGGAGAATGCTAGTTTACTCAATGAACTTCAGCGGCAACAAACCAGAATACGGTACAACTGCAAAGCCTGCGCATCAGCATGACTTTACGACAGTATTACTACAACACATAATAACAATAAAGAACTGGTTAGCAACCACAACATTTTCCCCCCTCCCACTAAGCTTAAGTATGAAATGTAGCTTCGAAATCCTGAAAATGTGCAGGACGTGCCCTTGTCCTGACAGGGCGAGCTGTCATAGAGGCATCTTGAGATCGTGGGCCCAGACAGCTTTCGGTTCTCACATCCTGCCCGGCGACTCCATCAGGTTCCAGATTTAGTGGAGGCAGAATGAAGTCCAGAGGTCGGTGCAGGTTTTTCTCCATAACAGAGGGGTTGGGCACTCTTCGAAGACAACTGGCATGCCAGCGAGATCCATTAGCTAGCTCAAAAGTGACTGGCCCAAGTTGGCGTTTGACCTGGAGGGGCTCAGACAGGAATGAGCTCAATTTATTGCTGCGATGCGGCCTACGGGCTCTTACCCAGTCCTGTACTCTGATTTTTGTGGGCCGAACATGATGCTTGCTGTCATACCTGGCTCTCATGTTGCGCTGATGTTGATGAACCCGTGCCCGAATCGAAGTGTTCACTGGGATCTGATTAGGTGGTCGCAGCCTGCTCAACGGTAATTCCAGCTCCCTGCCAAGCATGAGACAGGCAGGAGACACCCCAGTGGTGGCATGATGGGTAGCGCGATAATGCAGGAGGGTCTGGGAGAGAGCCGCCTTAAACGGAAAGCCTTGGGCAAGGTGTGCACGTATGCCATTTTTCAGACTTTGATTAAATCTTTCCACTCCACCGTTAGCTTGCGGATGGTAGAAAGCAGTGCGTATATGGACTATGCCCCTAGCAGCCAGGTATGATGAAAACTCACTGGAAACGAACTGCGGCCCATTGTCAGTGGTAATGGCCTGCGGGATTCCCCATCGGGAAAAGAGTTGCTCCAGGAAATCAACCATTGCGGAGGCTGTAACTGAGCCCATAGGTGCAACCTCGGGCCACTTTGAGTGGAGGTCATACACCACAACTAGAAACCGCTGATGGTGAGGAACAGAGGCAAGCTCCCCACAAATGTCCATCTGTAGATGCGCCCATGGCTTGGTGGGCCAGTCAACAGGTTGCAAAGGTGGTGGTGCTGGAGCACCTGTTTTACCACTTAGCAGGCAAGGTGCACAGTCACGCACAAGAGCTTCTAGCTCTCTGTCAATCCCTGGCCACCAAACTGAATCTCGGCACCTCTGCTTCAGTTTAACTATCCCCACGTGCCCCTCATGTGCCATTGCCAGCACCTGCCCCCTCAGAGACAGAGGAATGACTGCTCGTTGCCCCCGTGCAATGCATGACTCACCCCAACATGTCAGTTCTGCTCTGACTCGGGAGAAAGGTGTCAGGTCAGTGCTCAGCTGAGATGGCCAGCCGTTCTGAATGTAGGTGCTGAGGGTAACGAAGAGTGGGTCATTTGCAGACTCTCGCTTAAGTTCTTCAAGTGACACTGCAGTCTGTAAGGGCTCATACACTAACTGCACAAGGTCACTCTCTACATCTGACTCTGGCTGATTGGCTGTGCTAGCTGGATCCGCCGCTGAACGTGACAGGAAATCTGCAACCACATTGTCTTTTCCAGGAGTGAACAGCAGCTGGTAGTTGTACTGATTCAACCTGTCAGCCCATCTGTGCAGCCTGAGGGGCTTGTGGCCTGTTCCAGCAGAGGACATGAGGGAAGTAAGAGCCTGGTGGTCTGTTCTGAGAGTAAAGGATCGACCATATAAGTACATGTGCCAGCGCTCACATGCCCAAATGCACGCCAACGCCTCTCTCTCTCCCACTGAATATTTCTGTTCCACAGTACTTAGAGCCCGTGATGCAAAAGCAATAGGCAGTTCAATACCATCATGCAGCTGTGACAGGACTGCCCCAACTGCTACCGCTGATGCGTCACAGGTCACCAGGGTCGGACTGGAGAGATCAAAATGAGCTAGAGTTGGCGGTGACGTGAGAAGGTGTTTGAGTCGTCGAAAAGCCTGCTCACAATCTGCTGTCCATGCCCAGGGGGTGTTATGTTTGAGCAGCTGTCGCAGAGGGGCAGTGATTTCAGAATACTGGGGTAAGAACCTGAGATAGTAAGCAGTCATGCCGAGGAAGGATGCGATCTGTCCAGCTGAGGTTGGCACTGGAAGGTCGAGAATGGCTTTGACGTTGGACTGCAATGGTGTGATACCTGAACTGGACACCCGAAGACCTACAAAGTCTATTGCTGGGACAGCAAACACACATTTTTCTGTGTTCAACGTTAGATTGTGTCTAGACAGAGCTGTGAACACCCGTCTGAGGCATTCGTCATGGGTTGCCATGTCCTTTCCATGCACCACAATATCATCCAAGTACACAGCTGTACCAGGGAGCCCTGCTAGGACAGTAGCCATGATTTTCTGAAAGCAACTAGGTGCCGAACTTAGGCCAAAAGGAATCCTCTTAAAACGGAACAACCCCATGTGAGTCACGAATGCAGTCAGGTTTCTGCTGTCCTCATGCAGGGGTATTTGCATGTAACCTTGCCTAAGATCCAGCTTTGTGAACACTGAGGAGCCATAGAAGAGTGTTGTGAGTTCCTCAACTGTCGGCAATGGGTATTTGTCTGGCACCACAGCCTTGTTAGGCCCCCGAAGGTCAACGCAGAGACGTATGCCCCCAGACCGCTTTTGCACAATCACAAGATTTGAGACCCAAGGGGAAGCATCAATGGGCTCAATGAGGTCTAAAGCTAGCATTCCCTGTAGTTCAGTGGTGATCTTGTCACGCATGGCTAGAGGCACTCGTCGCAGTGGCTGGATTACAGGTGGTACATCTGGGTTAAGCAGGGGTTTGTGGGCAAAAACAGAGAGGCAGCCTAAACCACCAAATAGATCGGGAAACTGTGTTTGCCATGGAGAGTCTACCTGAAGGATGGTTGCACCACTGTTGTCATGCAGAGAAAAGTCAAGGCTAAGGAACAGATCAAGACCCAGGATATTAGCTCCCTGCTGAGTTATGTAGAATGGAAATTCTGGTAGACATTTTCTTCCATAACGTACTGGCAGTTTGACCACTCCAGTCACTGCAATGCTGGCTTGGCCATAACCACAGAGCTTCAGATTTGATGGTTGCAATTCAACATCAGAGAAAAATTCCTTGTAGGTGGCCATATTAAGCAATGACACTTTAGCTCCTGTGTCAAGAAGCAGCGGAATGCAACAGTCCTTGAGCTGCACACCACATGTAGAAAAAGTGACTGAGTGAGGACCAACTGTATGAATTACTGCTGGTGAAGACTGTGAACTGGACTTTGATCTGCACCACCTTGCAAAGTGATTAAGCTTACCACAATGTCTACACTTTTGACCAAAAGCTGGGCAGTCTGGGGACCTGTTAGCATGACGAATGGAGCCACAGTTGCCACATTTTCGTCTTTGCTGACTTGACTGAGGCTGAGTTTGCTGGATGATTGCACCTGCAGGCTGGAACTCCTCATCCACGACTGCATTTGCAGGTACAGAAGTGACATCAGTTTTAGCTGCATTAGTCTCTGCAATTTTAGCTGCACACTGTGTAGCTTCTTCAATTTGGAGCGCAAGAGTGAGAGCTTTATCCAAAGTAAGCCTATCATCTTCCATAAGCAGCCTCTCTCTGACCCGTGCACTATTTGTTTTTTCAATAAGTTGGTCTCTTATTAATTCGTCACGAAGAGAACCGAATTTGCATGGCTCAGCAAGGCTTTTTAAATCAGCGACAAACTGACTGGCTGACTCACCCGATCGCTGGCATCTTTGTCTGAAATTAAGTCGTTTCAACAGCACGCTATGAGTCTTTTGAAAATGCCCTTTTAGTCGTGCAACAGCGTCAGAGTATGTATTTGCAGTGCCGAGCGTCTGGAAGATCCGTAATCCCTCAGCGCCGAGACAGTGGAGGAGAAGTGCGCGCTTTCTCCCGTCTGCGACATCATCCAAGCCCGCGGCTACAAGGTACGTCTGAAACGCCACATACCAGCGCTCCCACGGCACGACAGGTTCACCAGCGTGGGGCAGAAATGGCTCAGGAGGAGGCAGAGATAAAGCCATCTTCGTCGCCAAATGTTATGTTTAACAAAAACACATACAAACAGAGCTTCGGGAGAATGCTAGTTTACTCAATGAACTTCAGCGGCAACAAACCAGAATACGGTACAACTGCAAAGCCTGCGCATCAGCATGACTTTACGACAGTATTACTACAACACATAATAACAATAAAGAACTGGTTAGCAACCACAACAGTGCTGAAACGCCGTTTTCTGACATTTCAGGCTCTAACTTCAAAAATCATGCAAAACACTTCTAACACCTTCAGATATGTTTCTCTGTGTTGCAAAATAGGTTTTATTCATGCACAGACTGCAATTTTAATTTTGGACCGAGTTTCAGCTTGAATTGCCTGAACCAAGTTTGTTCTGCGCTGAAACGCTGTTTTCTGACATTTCAGGCTCTAACTTCAAAAATCATGCAAAACACTTCTAACACCTTCAGATATGTTTCTCTGTGTTGCAAAATAGGTTTTATTCATGCACAGACTGCAATTTTAATTTTGGACCGAGTTTCTGCTTGCATTGCCTGAACCAAGTTTGTTACCCCTTCAGTCGAATCACTTCGACGTTACATTGGGATCTCGCCTGAGAGACCGATCATCTCTGAGCCTTATATAAAAAAGGCCAATTGCAAATTGGCGAGTGGACGTGCGCGTCGGCCACTCCCCCGCACATGCGGGTATATAAGAAGGCGGCGCGCATCACTCAAACAGACTTTCGCTTTCAGAGCCGGTATGCTCAAGCCTTCTCTCCTCAAGAAAAAGGAAAACTTCACGTTCCTGCTGCTCTCTCTGCTGGTGTGCGCCGATTGAAAGAGACAAACTAAAAGAGTGAATTTCTCGGCGCCGCCAGCGGGGTCCCGCGGGCGGCCGTTTTCACGGCCATAAAAGCCTCCTGCGTTCCAGCGAGCAAGCCCCATTGAATGCACAGTGGTGCTGCGGTTTCCTCCCTGGGCAGACCGGGACTAAAAGAGCAATTTCTCACGGCTGTGTAAAGACGTTCTTTTCAGAATGGCTTTCCGGCCGTGCGCTTCTGGGTGTGGCAGTTTCCTCACCTCACTGGACGGACATGAAAGCTGCTTCACATGTCTGGGCATTGAACATGCTGAGGCAGCTTTCACGGATGGTTCATGCATTCATTGCGAAAGCATGACCATGGGAATGCTGAGGACTCGCCGCTCGCTCGCGGGCAGGCCCCCCTTCGCGCCCCACGGCCTGCGGAATTTTTCCGCCGCTGTGGCGAGGCACGAGGGGGAATTTCGAGTCACGGTGCCGAACGTTCCGCCGGCTCCAAAAGCCCTGCGGTCTTCCGCCCGCCAGCATACCCCCGTCGAGATGCCAAAGCAGTACGCCTCCCCGCCAGCCGGGCTGGGCGTCTCCTTTGGCAACATCTACGGCTCGCCCCACCGCGGAGGCCCACGACGCCAGGTCGGCGAGAAGGGCCCGCAAGCGCAGAGCCAGCCGCAGGAGAGTGGCGCCGCCCGCGGCACAGGGATCGGCCCGAAACACCCGCAAGAAAACTGCGAAACGTCCCTGACGCGGGCCTCCAGAGGTGATTGAGACTGCTCCTTAGGGGATGCTAACAATCTACGCTCCCCGCTCCCGGTGGAGGGCCGGGAGCCACTGTGTACTTCAATGTTACCGTCGGCTTTCGTCGACGGTACCCACTTTTTCTCAAAAAGAGCAATTTCTCACCTCTGGCTTCGGCCTCGAGTTTCCTTCTGAGCAGCACTTACACTCCTCGGAACCAGACTCGCGGCCGGCCTTCGCCAGCGCGGGATCCAGGGAAGAAGGTAAGCACTGCTTAGTGCAGTTAGACACTTCCCCAGGACGTTCATCCTTCTGGGTTCTGTCTCCTTCCCTGTCTCCCCCTAGGCTGCCCCACCACGGTCACGTCGGTCAACGTTCCCTTGATACCACTACGATGGTTGATACGGACGGTACGGCCCGGCCCCAGGCGTCCGCCCAGACTCAGAGGTACCCCTTACTTTCTTATTCGGGCAGGCGTGCCTCTGTTCTGCTTGCGGAGGTCGCGTTCCTACTGGCGAAGGACGCAATCCAGCCTGTCCCTCCCCCGGGACGAGGTCGGGACCTTTCAGTCTCGACTTCACGTGTCCAGTTAGTGTGGTGGGTTAATACCCGCCCTGGATGGAGCTCTGTCCCGATCCCTTTCAGGCTGTCGGCACACTCGCTCACGACGAAGCACATACAGCTATGTTTCCGTCTCCAGGGCTGGGTTGCAGCCATCTGCCTGAAGGGCACCCGCTGTCTCGTCTCGATCTTCCCCGGCGCACACCCCTCCGGCGGTCTGCCCCGGGGGTCGAGCGCTCAGCGCTAGGTGCTTCCATTTGGCTAGTCCCTCTCCTTCCTGCCTTCTTTAGGCCATGGGAGCTCCCCTGTCCCCTTTTTCGGCAGACAGGTATTCGCGTCTTCAACCGTCTCTTCGACTGGTGCTTTACCAGCCCACTCGTGAGTTCCGTTGTGCGAACATAGGGACTTGGTGCCTCGGCACCCCCGCCATCTGGTCCTTCAGGCCAACCGAGGGAATTCGTTTCCTCGGTCGGGAGCCTGACTCGGTCCTTAAGACAGCCCGCCTTACTACCTAGAGCGCGCAGTCAGTGCTGTAGTTCCTGAGTCAATCAGGCACAACATAGCGGTCCTCTCAACTGAGGCTCCTGGGGCACATGACAGCTCTAGCCGCTAAGAGCCGCTAAGCTTGTTCATGTGAGACCGCTTCAGCACGATCGAGTCCCAGGATGGGCATGGCATCTCGGCCCACTCCGGACTGGCGTTTTCCCGCAGTTTGGCCGACAAGCCAGCCCGTGGCTTACCACGGGTTGGGTTGCCATGTACGACAGAGGCTTACAGCCTCTCCATCTGCTCCCAGGGAGTACGTGGCACATTTTGCTACTTGCCATTCACTTGAAGCAGGTAAACTCAACCGTGCAGCCTATCGGCTCTCACGGCAGTCCACCACCTGCAGGATGGCGACTCCACCCCGTGACGCAGCTAGTTTGGAGCATATCGGTAGGCCAGCCACATCCGCTCGCCCCCGATTGCTCTCACTGCCAGCTGCCTCCTTCAGAGTAGCGCTGGCACTCAGCTGACCTCCGGGGCCCAAGTACGCCCTTCCCCAGTGAGCCTCCTTGCTCAGACTCTGTGCAAGTCCAGGGAGGACGAGGAGTAAGTCTGTTGGTTGCGCTACAAGAATGGCCCACCCGGACTCAGGTCTAGTAACCGTTCCCTCGCGGCAGTCCCTCCCTGTAGGGCACGGTATGACACCCAGACCTCTCCGGTCTTCTCAGGCCGTGATACAATTATCACTCAGTCCGAGCTCCCTTGACTAGAGGCAGGCTCGCACTGAGATGAGGTCTATTTGCTGGCTTTCCACAGAGTTACGCGGCTGCAGTATGCTTCCCTTCCTGCAGGAGAGTTTGAGCGCAGACTGTCCCCTCACTCTTTAAGTATATGCCGCTGCTTCGCCGCGTATCACATGCAGTAGATGGAGCTAAGTAGGTAAGCATTCACTGGCCGTGAGGTTTCCCAGAGGTGCCCAGAACGCACCCCACACCCTCTTGGGGCCTTCCCGTCGCCTTCAGAGCCGCGGGACGCTCCAATTGAGCCATTGGCCTCAGTCGAGCTAGCATTACTGTCATCAAGACAGCGCTCCTGACCGCCCTGGCTCCCGTTAAGAGGGCAGGAGACCTACAAGTTTTCTCTGTCAAGTAACGCCTCATACCCTCTGGGACCCCCCCGTCGCCCTTCAGGGCCGCGGGTTGCTCCTTAGGAGCCTCGGGCCTCAGTCGAGTTAGAATTCCTGTCATTAAGACAGCACTCCTGACTGCCCTGGCTTCCTTTAAGAGGGTAGGTTACCGACAAGCTCAGGTTCCTCAGAGGTGCTTAGCACGCACCTCATACCTCTTGGACCTCCCCGTCGCCTTCAGGGCCGCGGGTCGCTCCATTGGAGCCACTGGCCTCAGTCGAGCTAAAATTCCTGTCATTAAGACAGCGCTCCTGACTGCCCTGGCTCCCATTAAGAGGGCCTACAAGCTTTTCTGCCAGCAAAGTGTGTCGAGAATTCGGGCCCGGCGTCTTCCACGTTACCGTCGAGACCCCGGCCCGGTGCCCAAGGTCCCCACCACGCCTTTCCGCGATCAGGTGGTGGACCTGCAAGCTCTGCCCTGGAGGAGGCAGACCCAGTCGTGCTATGTTGTGTCGTTAAATATGTGAGACTGAATCACTCGGCACTTCAGCCGCACCAGCAGCTTCATCTGCCTCGGGATTCAGCAGAAAGGGAATGCTCCCCGAACTGAGGTTGGCTAAATGGTGGTAGATGCCTCTCCCTGTTATACCCAGGGACAGCCGTGATCCTTGGTTCATGGCACCTCACCAGCAGATGTATAAACCGGAAGCTGCGGGCTGGGCGACACCCTACCTTCGCTTGGTTCTCCAACCTTGCGTAGAGGCCGTTCTCCCGTGTCCTAACATAAGGACTCACAGGTGAGCGGGAAGACCGGCTGGTGTCGGCTTGCTGCGCCATTCCCACGTGGATCCGTGCGCTATTTCCCAGAATGTTCCCTCCGGCGAACCCTGGGTCCTCCTGCCCCGCAGTCAGGGCTAGGCGCGGAGTAGTCCTGCACTGTGATCCTGCCTGGGTCTCCTTCGCCCCGCAGGTTGTGGCTTAGTTTTTATTTATTCCAGCGGAGGAGACCGCTGTTTCCCTCGTGTATCCCTAAAAACCTTTATGGATATATTGAATTATTCTTATTTCCACATGTAGAATTTCATGTGCTCCGCCCCCCCAACCCATGCTTCAGTACAACTGGCATCCCTGGTGGGCCCCCTTATTGGGCCCCAGGGCGTTGGGAAGGTTACGTTACACTTCGCCTGCCGGCACGTATACTTGTCAGCACGTGAAGTTGTTGCGTAACGCGGCGTCAGGGTCGTGGCCTTTTCCATGGGCTTGTTCCCAATGTAACGTCGAAGTGATTCGACTGAAGGGGTAACGTCTAGGTTACGAAGGTAACCCACGTTCCCCGAAGGAGGGAACGGAGACGTTACATTCCCCTGCCACGTCCCTGGCGTCGCGCTGACGCCGGCTTGACGGCTCTTCAGCGAAAACCTGTTTGAGTGATGCGCGCCGCCTTCTTATATACCCGCATGTGCGGGGGGAGTGGCCGACGCGCACGTCCACTCGCCAATTTGCAATTGGCCTTTTTTATATAAGGCTCAGAGATGATCGGTCTCTCAGGCGAGATCCCAATGTAACGTCTCCGTTCCCTCCTTCGGGGAACGTGGGTTACCTTCGTAACCTAGACGTTATGTGCTGAAACGCCGTTTTCTGACATTTCAGGCTCTAACTTCAAAAATCATGCAAAACACTTCTAACACCTTCAGATATGTTTCTCTGTGTTGCAAAATAGGTTTTATTCATGCACAGACTGCAATTTTAATTTTGGACCGAGTTTCAGCCTGCATTGCCAGAATCAAGTTTGTTATGTGCTGAAACGCTGTTTTCTGACATTTCAGGCTCTAACTTCAAAAATCATGCAAAACACTTCTAACACCTTCAGATATGTTTCTCTGTGTTGCAAAATAGGTTTTATTCATGCACAGACTGCAATTTTAATATTGGACCGAGTTTCAGCTTGAATTGCCTGAACCAAGTTTGTTATGTGCTGAAACGCCGTTTTCTGACATTTCAGGCTCTAACTTCAAAAATCATGCAAAACACTTCTAACACCTTCAGATATGTTTCTCTGTGTTGAAAAATAGGTTTTATTCATGCACAGACTGCAATTTTAATATTGGACCGAGTTTCAGCTTGAATTGCCTGAACCAAGTTTGTTCTGCGCTGAAACGCTGTTTTCTGACATTTCAGGCTCTAACTTCAAAAATCATGCAAAACACTTCTAACACCTTCAGATATGTTTCTCTGTGTTGCAAAATAGGTTTTATTCATGCACAGACTGCAATTTTAATTTTTGGACCGAGTTTCTGCTTGCATTGCCTGAACCAAGTTTGTTATGTGCTAAAACGCCGTTTTCTGACATTTCAGGCTCTAACTTCAAAAATCATGCAAAACACTTCTAACACCTTCAGATATATTTCTCTGTGTTGCAAAATAGGTTTTATTCATGCACAGACTGCAATTTTAATTTTGGACCGATTTTCAGCCTGCATTGCCTGAACCAAGTTTGTTATGTGCTGAAACGCCGTTTTCTGACATTTCAGGCTCTAACTTCAAAAATCATGCAAAACACTTCTAACACCTTCAGATATGTTTCTCTGTGTTGCAAAATAGGTTTTATTCATGCACAGACTGCAATTTTAATTTTTGGACCGATTTTCAGCCTGCATTGCCAGAACCAAGTTTGTTATGTGCTGAAAAGCTGTTTTCTGACATTTCAGGCTCTAACTTCAAAAATCATGCAAAACACTTCTAACACCTTCAGATATGTTTCTCTGTGTTGCAAAATAGGTTTTATTCATGCACAGACTGCAATTTTAATTTTTGGACCGATTTTCAGCCTGCATTGCCAGAACCAAGTTTGTTATGTGCTGAAACGCCGTTTTCTGACATTTCAGGCTCTAACTTCAAAAATCATGCAAAACACTTCTAACACCTTCAGATATGTTTCTCTGTGTTGCAAAATAGGTTTTATTCATGCACAGACTGCAATTTTAATTTTGGACCGATTTTCAGCCTGCATTGCCAGAACCAAGTTTGTTATGTGCTGAAAAGCTGTTTTCTGACATTTCAGGCTCTAACTTCAAAAATCATGCAAAACACTTCTAACACCTTCAGATATGTTTCTCTGTGTTGCAAAATAGGTTTTATTCATGCACAGACTGCAATTTTAATTTTGGACCGAGTTTCAGCCTGCATTGCCAGAATCAAGTTTGTTATGTGCTGAAACGCTGTTTTCTGACATTTCAGGCTCTAACTTCAAAAATCATGCAAAACACTTCTAACACCTTCAGATATGTTTCTCTGTGTTGCAAAATAGGTTTTATTCATGCACAGACTGCAATTTTAATATTGGACCGAGTTTCAGCTTGAATTGCCTGAACCAAGTTTGTTATGTGCTGAAACGCCGTTTTCTGACATTTCAGGCTCTAACTTCAAAAATCATGCAAAACACTTCTAACACCTTCAGATATGTTTCTCTGTGTTGAAAAATAGGTTTTATTCATGCACAGACTGCAATTTTAATATTGGACCGAGTTTCAGCTTGAATTGCCTGAACCAAGTTTGTTCTGCGCTGAAACGCTGTTTTCTGACATTTCAGGCTCTAACTTCAAAAATCATGCAAAACACTTCTAACACCTTCAGATATGTTTCTCTGTGTTGCAAAATAGGTTTTATTCATGCACAGACTGCAATTTTAATTTTTGGACCGAGTTTCTGCTTGCATTGCCTGAACCAAGTTTGTTATGTGCTAAAACGCCGTTTTCTGACATTTCAGGCTCTAACTTCAAAAATCATGCAAAACACTTCTAACACCTTCAGATATATTTCTCTGTGTTGCAAAATAGGTTTTATTCATGCACAGACTGCAATTTTAATTTTGGACCGATTTCAGCCTGCATTGCCTGAACCAAGTTTGTTATGTGCTGAAACGC